>NW_025899746.1:15143-63837 GCF_022539355.2 Hippoglossus stenolepis
TACCAGTTCCAGGTCCAAAGATGATTGCAGTTCGGGCCCGAGACACCCAGGGGCCCCAAATCTCAGCAGGCGTCAACCTGTCACCCAGGAGGTGCATGCTTAATTGGTGGCTCTACCTAAACCAGAAGTACTAAAAATACCTCCATCTTTTTCCCAACTGCTGACTGCACAAAGGGCCCATGCTGAAATTTACACCATAAAGGGCAACTGTGTGGGCCCTTAGCAGTTAGAGGTCTGAAATTTTGCACAAGTTCTTCCTGCGGCCCTTGGTGGCACAGTGCGGCTTTCAAAGTTCTACCAGTTCCAGGTCCAAAGATGATTGCAGTTCGGGTCCAGAGACACCCAGGGGCCCCAAAATCTCAGCAGAGCGTCAACCTGTCACCCAGGAGGTGCATGCTAAATTTGGTGGCTCTACCTCAACCAGAAGTACCAAAAATACCTCCATCTTTTCCCAACTGCTGACTGCACAAAGGGCCTATGCTGAAATTTACAATATAAGGGCAACAGTTCGGGCACTGAGACACCCAGGGGCCCCAAAATCTCAGCAGAGCGTCAACCTGTCACCCAGGAGGTGCATGCTAAATTTGGTGGCTCTACCTAAACCAGAAGTACTAAAAATACCTCCATCTTTTTCCCAACTGCTGACTGCACAAAGGGCCCATGCTGAAATTTACACCATAAAGGGCAACTGTTTGGGCCCCTTAGCAGTTAGAGGTCTGAAATTTTGCACAAGTTCTTCCCTGCGGCCCTTCGTGGGCACAGTGCGGCTTTCAAAGTTCTACCAGTTCCAGGTCCAAAGATGATTGCAGTTCGGGCCCCGAGACACCCAGGGGCCCCAAAATCTCAGCAGAGCGTCAACCTGTCACCCAGGAGGTGCATGCTAAATTTGGTGGCTCTACCTCAACCAGAAGTACCAAAAATACCTCCATCTTTTTCCCAACTGCTGACTGCACAAAGGGCCTATGCTGAAATGTACACTATAAAGGGCAACTGTTTAGGCCCCTTAGAAGCTAGAGGTCTGAAATTTTGCACAAACTCTTACTTGGGGCCCTTGGTGGCACAGCCCGGTTTCAAAGTTCTACCAGTTCCAGGTCCAAAGATGATTGCAGTTCGGGCCCTGAGACACCCAGGGCCCCAAAATCTCAGCAGAGCGTCAACCTGTCACCCAGGAGGTGCATGCTAAATTTGGTGGCTCTACCTAAACCAGAAGTACTAAAAATACCTCCATCTTTTCCCCAACTGCTGACTGCACAAAGGGCCCATGCTGAAATTTACAACATAAAGGGCAACTGTGTGGGCCCCTTAGCAGTTAGAGGTCTGAAATTTTGCACAAGTTCTTCCTTGCCCTTGGTGGCACAGTGCGGCTTTCAAAGTTCTACCAGTTCCAGGTCCAAAGATGATTGCAGTTCGGGTCCCGAGCCCCCAGGGGCCCCAAAATCTCAGCAGAGCGTCAACCTGTCACCCAGGAGGTGCATGCTAAATTTGGTGGCTCTACCTCAACCAGAAGTACCAAAAATACCTCCATCTTTTCCCAACTGCTGACTGCACAAAGGGCCTATGCTGAAATTTACACTATAAAGGGCAACTGTTTAGGCCCCTTAGCAGCTAGAGGTCTGAAATTTTGCACGAGCTCTTCCCTGGGGCCCTTGGTGGTACAGCCTGGTTTTCAAAGTTCTGCCTGTTACAGGTCCAAAGATGATGCCAGAGGCCAGTTGATCCTGAAACCCAGACAGGTGCAGTTCGGTCCCCGAACCACCCAGGGGCCCCAGATTCGCAGCACAGTCTCAACCTGGCACCCTGGAGGTGTATGTTTTTTTGACTGAATGGAGAATTTCAGTGTGAAGGCCATAGAAAGCCATCTATGAGAATCTGGAAGTACTTCAAAGGCTGATATTTCAAAGACAGAGGGAGAGAGTGGGCTGATTTCCAATAAAAATGGAAGCTTATAGAGTGCTGCTTCAAAGACAGGTGGCTACACCACTGTAGGTACATGTGAGGATGAGATATTAAGGAAGGAAATAATTCCTTACCCTAACCCTAACCCAATAGATGAGAATCTGGAATTCCAAATTCCAAATTCCAAATTCCAAATTCCAATTCCAATTCCAATTCCACATTCCACATTCCACATTCCACATTCCAAATTTCACATTCCACATTCCACATTCCAAATTCCAAATTCTCATCTTAACATGTATACATGGAATTTGGACTATAAATTGTGGAATGGAGAAATTTAACAGTGTGAGTGAGGAATTGTAATGTGGTGATTGTATGGCAGCCTTTTTTTGTTTGCTCATAGATAGAAGTCCCTAATTTTGTACACATAAACCTTAGAAGGGTCTGAGTACAACATATTGACACCAAGGTTTTCAAAGTTCTGCCAGTTCCAGGTCCAAAGATGATGCCAGCGGCCAGTTGATCCTAAAACACACAAAGGTGCAGTTCGGGCCCCGAGACACCCAGGGGCCCCAAAATATCAGCAGAGCGTCAACCTGTCACCCAGGAGGTGCATGCAAAATTTGGTGCCTCTACCTCAACCAGAAGTACCAAAAATACCTCCATCTTTTTCCCAACTGCTGACTGCACAAAGGGCCTATGCTGAAATGTACACTATAAAGGGCAACTGTTTAGGCCCCTGAAGCTAGAGGTCTGAAATTTTGCACAAACTCTTACTTGGCGCCCTTGGTGGCACAGCCCGGTTTTCAAAGTTCTACCAGTTCCAGGTCCAAAGATGATTGCAGTTCGGGCCTGAGACACCCAGGGGCCCCAAAATCTCAGCAGAGCGTCAACCTGTCACCCAGGAGGTGCATGCTAAATTTGGTGGCTCTACCTAAACCAGAAGTACTAAAAATACCTCCATCTTTTCCCAACTGCTGACTGCACAAAGGGCCCATGCTGAAATTTACACCATAAAGGGCAACTGTTTGGGCCCCTTAGCAGCTAGTGAGAGGTCTGAAATTTTACCAAGTTCTTCCCTGCGGCCCTTGGTGGCACAGTGCGGCTTTCAAAGTTCTACCAGTTCCAGGTCCAAAGATGATTGCAGTTCGGGCCCTGAGACACCCAGGGGCCCCAAAATCTCAGCAGAGCGTCAACCTGTCACCCAGGAGGTGCATGCTAAATTTGGTGGCTCTACCTAAACCAGAAGTACTAAAAATACCTCCATCTTTTTCCCAACTGCTGACTGCACAAAGGGCCCATGCTGAAATTTACACCATAAAGGGCAACTGTGTGGGCCCCTTAGCAGTTAGAGGTCTGAAATTTTGCACAAGTTCTTCCCTGCGGCCCTTGGTGGCACAGTGCGGCTTTCAAAGTTCTACCAGTTCCAGGTCCAAAGATGATTGCAGTTCGGGTCCCGAGACACCCAGGGGCCCCAAAATCTCAGCAGAGCGTCAACCTGTCACCCAGGAGGTGCATGCTAAATTTGGTGGCTCTACCTCAACCAGAAGTACCAAAAATACCTCCATCTTTTCCCAACTGCTGACTGCACAAAGGGCCTATGCTGAAATTTACACTATAAAGGGCAACAGTTCGGGCACTGAGACACCCAGGGGCCCCAAAATCTCAGCAGAGCGTCAACCTGTCACCCAGGAGGTGCATGCTAAATTTGGTGGCTCTACCTAAACCAGAAGTACTAAAAATACCTCCATCTTTTTCCCAACTGCTGACTGCACAAAGGGCCCATGCTGAAATTTACACCATAAAGGGCAACTGTTTGGGCCCCTTAGCAGTTAGAGGTCTGAAATTTTGCAAAGTTCTTCCTGCGGCCCTTGGTGGCACAGTGCGGCTTTCAAATTTTCCAGTTCAGGTCCAAAGATGATTGCAGTTCGGGCCCGGGGCACCCAGGGCCCCAAAATCTCAGCAGAGCGTCAACCTGTCACCCAGGAGGTGCATGCTAAATTTGGTGGCTCTACCTCAACCAAAGTACCAAAAATACCTCCATCTTTTTCCCAACTGCTGACTGCACAAAGGGCCTATGCTGAAATGTACACTATAAAGGGCAACTGTTTAGGCCCCTTAGAAGCTAGAGGTCTGAAATTTTGCACAAACTCTTACTTGGGGCCCTTGGTGGCACAGCCCCGGTTTCAAGTTCTACCAGTTCCAGGTCCAAAGATGATTGCAGTTCGGGCCCTGAGACACCCAGGGCCCCAAAATCTCAGCAGAGCGTCAACCTGTCACCCAGGAGGTGCATGCTAAATTTGGTGGCTCTACCTAAACCAGAAGTACTAAAAATACCTCCATCTTTTTCCCAACTGCTGACTGCACAAAGGGCCCATGCTGAAATTTACACCATATAAGGGCAACTGTGTGGGCCCCTTAGCAGTTAGAGGTCTGAAATTTTGCACAAGTTCTTCCCTGCGGCCCTTGGTGGCACAGTGCGGCTTTCAAAGTTCTACCAGTTCCAGGTCCAAAGATGATTGCAGTTCGGGTCCCGAGACACCCAGGGGCCCCAAAATCTCAGCAGAGCGTCAACCTGTCACCCAGGAGGTGCATGCTAAATTTGGTGGCTCTACCTCAACCAGAAGTACCAAAAATACCTCCATCTTTTTCCCAACTGCTGACTGCACAAAGGGCCTATGCTGAAATTTACACTATAAAGGGCAACAGTTCGGGCACTGAGACACCCAGGGGCCCCAAAATCTCAGCAGAGCGTCAACCTGTCACCCAGGGAGGTGCATGCTAATTTTGGTGGCTCTACCTCAACCAGAAGTACTAAAAATACCTCCATCTTTTCCCAACTGCTGACTGCACAAAGGGCCTATGCTGAAATTTACACTATAAAGGGCAACTGTTTGGGCCCCTTAGCAGTTAGAGGTCTGAAATTTTGCACGAGCTCTTCCCTGGGGCCCTTGGTGGTACAGCCTGGTTTTCAAAGTTCTGCCTATTACAGGTCCAAAGATGATGCCAGAGGCCAGTTGATCCTGAAACCCACACAGGTGCAGTTCGGTCCCCGAACCACCCAGGGGCCCCAGATTCGCAGCACAGTCTCAACCTGGCACCCTGGAGGTGTATGTTTTTTTGACTGAATGGAGAATTTCAGTGTGAAGGCCATAGAAAGCCATCTATGAGAATCTGGAAGTACTTCAAAGGCTGATATTTCAAAGACAGAGGGAGAGAGTGGGCTGATTTCCAATAAAAATGGAAGCTTATAGAGTGCTGCTTCAAAGACAGGTGGCTACACCACTGTAGGTACATGTGAGTATGAGATATTAAGGAAGGAAACAATTCCTTACCCTAACCCTAACCCTATAGATGAGAATCTGGAATTCCAAATTCCAAATTCCAAATTCCAATTCCAATTCCAATTCCACATTCCACATTCCAAATTTCACATTCCACATTCCAAATTCCAAATTCTCATCTTAACATGTATACATGGAATTTGGAATATAAATTGTGGAATGGAGAAATTTAACAGTGTGAGTGAGGAATTGTAATGTGGTGATTGTATGGCAGCCTTTTTTTGTTTGCTCATAGATAGAAGTCCCTAATTTTGTACACATAAACCTTAGAAGGGTCTGAGTACAACATATTGACACCAAGGTTTTCAAAGTTCTGCCAGTTCCAGGTCCAAAGATGATGCCAGCGGCCAGTTGATCCTAAAACACACAAAGGTGCAGTTCGGGCCCCGAGACACCCAGGGGCCCCAAAATATCAGCAGAGCGTCAACCTGTCACCCAGGAGGTGCATGCAAAATTTGGTGCCTCTATCTCAACCAGAAGTACCAAAAATACCTCCATCTTTTTCCCAACTGCTGACTGCACAAAGGGCCTATGCTGAAATTTACACTATAAAGGGCAACTGTTTAGGCCCCTTAGCAGCTAGAGGTCTGAAATTTTGCACGAGCTCTTCCCTGGGGCCCTTGGTGGTACAGCCTGGTTTTCAAAGTTCTGCCTGTTACAGGTCCAAAGATGATGCCAGAGGCCAGTTGATCCTGAAACCCAGACAGGTGCAGTTCGGTCCCGAACCACCCAGGGCCCCAGATTTGCAGCACAGTCTCAACCTGGCACCCTGGAGGTGTATGTTTTTTTGACTGAATGGAGAATTTCAGTGTGAAGGCCATAGAAAGCCATCTATGAGAATCTGGAAGTACTTCAAAGGCTGATATTTCAAAGACAGAGGGAGAGAGTGGGCTGATTTCCAATAAAAATGGAAGCTTATAGAGTGCTGCTTCAAAGACAGGTGGCTACACCACTGTAGGTACATGTGAGGATGAGATATTAAGGAAGGAAATAATTCCTTACCCTAACCCTATAGATGAGAATCTGGAATTCCAAATTCCAAATTCCAAATTCCAAATTCCAATTCCAATTCCAATTCCACATTCCACATTCCACATTCCACATTCCAAATTTCACATTCCACATTCCAAATTCCAAATTCTCATCTTAACATGTATACATGGAATTTGGACTATAAATTGTGGAATGGAGAAATTTAACAGTGTGAAGTGGTGTAATGTGGTGATTATATGGCAGCCTTTTTGTTTGCTCATAGATAGAAGTCCCTAATTTTGTACACATAAACCTTAGAAGGGTCTGAGTACAACATATTGACACCAAGGTTTTCAAAGTTCTGCCAGTTCCAGGTCCAAAGATGATGCCAGTGACCAGTTGATCCTAAACACACAAAGGTGCAGTTCGGGCCCCGAGACACCCAGGGGCCCAAAATATCAGCAGAGCGTCAACCTGTCACCCAGGAGGTGCATGCAAAATTTGGTGCCTCTACCTCAACCAGAAGTACCAAAAATACCTCCATCTTTTCCCAACTGCTGACTGCACAAGGGCCTATGCTGAAATGTACACTATAAAGGGCAACTGTTTAGGCCCCTTAGAAGCTAGAGGTCTGAAATTTTGCACAAACTCTTACTTGGGGCCCTTGGTGGCAAAGCCCGGTTTTCAAAGTTCTACCAGTTCCAGGTCCAAAGATGATTGCAGTTCGGGCCCTGAGACACCCAGGGGCCCCAAAATCTAAGCAGAGCGTCAACCTGTCACCCAGGAGGTGCATGCTAAATTTGGTGGCTCTACCTAAACCAGAAGTACTAAAAATACCTCCATCTTTTTCCCAACTGCTGACTGCACAAAGGGCCCATGCTGAAATTTACACCATAAGGGCAACTGTTTGGGCCCCTTAGCAGTTAGAGGTCTGAAATTTTGCACAAGTTCTTCCCTGCGGCCCTTGGTGGCACAGTGCGGCTTTTCAAAGTTCTACCAGTTCCAGGTCCAAAGATGATTGCAGTTCGGGCCCGAGACACCCAGGGCCCCAAAATCTCAGCAGAGCGTTAACCTGTCACCCAGAAGGTGCATGCAAAATTTGGTGCCTCTATCTCAACCAAAGTACCAAAAATACCTCCATCTTTTTCCCAACTGCTGACTGCACAAAGGGCCTATGCTGAAATTTACACTATAAAGGGCAACAGTTCGGGCCCTGAGACACCCAGGGGCCCAAAATCTCAGCAGAGCGTCAACCTGTCACCCAGGAGGTGCATGCTAAATTTGGTGGCTCTACCTAAACCAGAAGTACTAAAAATACCTCCATCTTTTTCCCAACTGCTGACTGCACAAAGGGCCCATGCTGAAATTTACACCATAAGGGCAACTGTTTGGGCCCCTTAGCAGTTAGAGGTCTGAAATTTTGCACAAGTTCTTCCCTGCGGCCCTGGTGGCACAGTGCGGCTTTCAAAGTTCTACCAGTTCCAGGTCCAAAGATGATTGCAGTTCGGGCCCCGAGACACCCAGGGCCCCAAAATCTCAGCAGAGCGTCAACCTGTCACCCAGGAGGTGCATGCTAAATTTGGTGGCTCTACCTCAACCAGAAGTACCAAAATACCTCCATCTTTTCCCAACTGCTGACTGCACAAAGGGCCTATGCTGAAATTTACACTATAAAGGGCAACAGTTCGGGCACTGAGACACCCAGGGCCCCAAAATCTCAGCAGAGCGTCAACCTGTCACCCAGGAGGTGCATGCTAAATTTTGGTCTACCTCAACCAGAAGTACTAAAAATACCTCCATCTTTTCCCAACTGCTGACTGCACAAGGGCCTATGCTGAAATTTACACTATAAAGGGCAACTGTTTGGGCCAGTTAGCAGTTAGAGGTCTGACATTTTGCACGAGCTCTTCCCTGGGGCCCTTGGTGAAACAGCCCGGCTTTCAAAGTTCTACCAGTTCCAGGTCCAAAGATGATTGCAGTTTGGGCCCTGAGACACCCAGGGGCCCCAAAATCTCAGCAGAGCGTTAACCTGTCACCCAGAAGGTGCATGCAAAATTTGGTGCCTCTATCTCAACCAGAAGTACCAAAAATACCTCCATCTTTTTCCCAACTGCTGACTGCACAAAGGGCCTATGCTGAAATTTACACTATAAAGGGCAACTGTTTGGGCCCCTTAGCAGTTAGAGGTCTGAAATTTTGCACGAGCTCTTCCCTGGGGCCCTTGGTGGTACAGCCTGGTTTTCAAAGTTCTGCCTGTTACAGGTCCAAAGATGATGCCAGAGGCCAGTTGATCCTGAAACCCAGACAGGTGCAGTTCGGTCCCGAACCACCCAGGGGCCCCAGATTCGCAGCACAGTCTCAACCTGGCACCCTGGAGGTGTATGTTTTTGACTGAATGGAGAATTTCAGTGTGAAGGCCATAGAAAGCCATCTATGAGAATCTGGAAGTACTTCAAAGGCTGATATTTCAAAGACAGAGGGAGAGAGTGGGCTGATTTCCAATAAAAATGGAAGCTTATAGAGTGCTGCTTCAAAGACAGGTGGCTACACCACTGTAGGTACATGTGAGGATGAGATATTAAGGAAGGAAATAATTCCTTACCCTAACCCTATAGATGAGAATCTGGAATTCCAAATTCCAAATTCCAAATTCCAAATTCCAATTCCAATTCCAATTCCACATTCCACATTCCACATTCCAAATTTCACATTCCACATTCCAAATTCCAAATTCTCATCTTAACATGTATACATGGAATTTGGACTATAAATTGTGATGGAGAAATTTAACAGTGTGAGTGAGGAATTGTAATGTGGTGATTGTATGGCAGCCTTTTTTGTTTGCTCATAGATAGAAGTCCCTAATTTTGTACACATAAACCTTAGAAGGGTCTGAGTACAACATATTGACTCCAAGATTTTCAAAGTTCTGCCAGTTCCAGGTCCAAAGATGATGCCAGCGTCCAGTTGATCCTAAAACACACAAGGTGCAGTTCGGGCCCGGGACACCCAGGGCCCCAAAATATCAGCAGAGCGTCAACCTGTCACCCAGGAGGTGCATGCAAAATTTGGTGCCTCTATCTCAACCAGAAGTACCAAAAATACCTCCATCTTTTTCCCAACTGCTGACTGCACAAAGGGCCTATGCTGAAATTTACACTATAAAGGGCAACTGTTTGGGCCCCTTAGCAGTTAGAGGTCTGAAATTTTGCACGAGCTCTTCCCTGGGGCCCTTGGTGGTACAGCCTGGTTTTCAAAGTTCTGCCTGTTACAGGTCCAAAGATGATGCCAGAGGCCAGTTGATCCTGAAACCCACACAGGTGCAGTTCGGTCCCCGAACCACCCAGGGGCCCCAGATTCGCAGCACAGTCTCAACCTGGCACCCTGGAGGTGTATGTTTTTTTGACTGAATGGAGAATTTCAGTGTGAAGGCCATAGAAAGCCATCTATGAGAATCTGGAAGTACTTCAAAGGCTGATATTTCAAAGACAGAGGGAGAGAGTGGGCTGATTTCCAATAAAAATGGAAGCTTATAGAGTGCTGCTTCAAAGACAGGTGGCTACACCACTGTAGGTACATGTGAGGATGAGATATTAAGGAAGGAAATAATTCCTTACCCTAACCCTAACCCTATAGATGAGAATCTGGAATTCCAAATTCCAAATTCCAAATTCCAAATTCCAATTCCAATTCCACATTCCACATTCCACATTCCAAATTTCACATTCCACATTCCAAATTCCAAATTCTCATCTTAACATGTATACATGGAATTTGGACTATAAATTGTGGAATGGAGAAATTTAACAGTGTGAGTGAGGAATTGTAATGTGGTGATTGTATGGCAGCCTTTTTTTGTTTGCTCATAGATAGAAGTCCCTAATTTTGTACACATAAACCTTAGAAGGGTCTGAGTACAACATATTGACACCAAGGTTTTCAAAGTTCTGCCAGTTCCAGGTCCAAAGATAATGCCAGCGGCCAGTTGATCCTAAAACACACAAAGGTGCAGTTCGGGCCCCGAGACACCCAGGGGCCCCAAAATATCAGCAGAGCGTCAACCTGTCACCCAGGAGGTGCATGCAAAATTTGGTGCCTCTACCTCAACCAGAAGTACCAAAAATACCTCCATCTTTTTCCCAACTGCTGACTGCACAAAGGGCCTATGCTGAAATGTACACTATAAAGGGCAACTGTTTAGGCCCCTTAGAAGCTAGAGGTCTGAAATTTTGCACAAACTCTTACTTGGGGCCCTTGGTGGCACAGCCCGGTTTTCAAAGTTCTACCAGTTCCAGGTCCAAAGATGATTGCAGTTCGGGCCCTGAGACACCCAGGGGCCCCAAAATCTCAGCAGAGCGTCAACCTGTCACCCAGGAGGTGCATGCTAAATTTGGTGGCTCTACCTAAACCAGAAGTACTAAAAATACCTCCATCTTTTTCCCAACTGCTGACTGCACAAAGGGCCCATGCTGAAATTTACACCATAAAGGGCAACTGTTTGGGCCCCTTAGCAGTTAGAGGTCTGAAATTTTGCACAAGTTCTTCCCTGCGGCCCTTGGTGGCACAGTGCGGCTTTCAAAGTTCTACCAGTTCCAGGTCCAAAGATGATTGCAGTTCGGGCCCCGAGACACCCAGGGGCCCCAAAATCTCAGCAGAGCGTCAACCTGTCACCCAGGAGGTGCATGCTAAATTTGGTGGCTCTACCTCAACCAGAAGTACCAAAAATACCTCCATCTTTTTCCCAACTGCTGACTGCACAAAGGGCCTATGCTGAAATTTACACTATAAAGGGCAACAGTTCGGGCACTGAGACACCCAGGGGCCCCAAAATCTCAGCAGAGCGTCAACCTGTCACCCAGGAGGTGCATGCTAAATTTGGTGGCTCTACCTCAACCAGAAGTACTAAAAATACCTCCATCTTTTTCCCAACTGCTGACTGCACAAAGGGCCTATGCTGAAATTTACACTATAAAGGGCAACTGTTTGGGCCAGTTAGCAGTTAGAGGTCTGACATTTTGCACGAGCTCTTCCCTGGGGCCCTTGGTGAAACAGCCCGGCTTTCAAAGTTCTACCAGTTCCAGGTCCAAAGATGATTGCAGTTTCGGCCCTGAGACACCCAGGGGCCCCAAAATCTCAGCAGAGCGTTAACCTGTCACCCAGAAGGTGCATGCAAAATTTGGTGCCTCTATCTCAACCAGAAGTACCAAAAATACCTCCATCTTTTTCCCAACTGCTGACTGCACAAAGGGCCTATGCTGAAATTTACACTATAAAGGGCAACAGTTCGGGCCCTGAGACACCCAGGGGCCCCAAAATATCAGCAGAGCGTCAACCTGTCACCCAGGAGGTGCATGCAAAATTTGGTGCCTCTATCTCAACCAGAAGTACCAAAAATACCTCCATCTTTTTCCCAACTGCTGACTGCACAAAGGGCCTATGCTGAAATTTACACTATAAAGGGCAACTGTTTAGGCCCCTTAGCAGCTAGAGGTCTGAAATTTTGCACGAGCTCTTCCCTGGGGCCCTTGGTGGTACAGCCTGGTTTTCAAAGTTCTGCCTGTTACAGGTCCAAAGATGATGCCAGAGGCCAGTTGATCCTGAAACCCAGACAGGTGCAGTTCGGTCCCGAACCACCCAGGGAGCCCCAGATTCGCAGCACAGTCTCAATCTGGCACCCTGGAGGTGTATGTTTTTGACTGAATGGAGAATTTCAGTGTGAAGGCCATGAAAGCCATCTATGAGAATCTGGAAGTACTTCAAAGGCTGATATTTCAAAGACAGAGGGAGAGAGTGGGCTGATTTCAATAAAAATGGAAGCTTATAGAGTGCTGCTTCAAAGACAGGTGGCTACACCACTGTAGGTACATGTGAGGATGAGATATTAAGGAAGGAAATAATTCCTTACCTAACCTATAGATGAGAATCTGGAATTCCAAATTCCAAATTCCAAATTCAAATTCAATTCAATTCCAATTCCACATTCCACATTCCACATTCCACATTCCAAATTTCACATTCCACATTCCAAATTCCAAATTCTCATCTTAACATGTATACATGGAATTTGGACTATAAATTGTGGAATGGAGAAATTTAACAGTGTGAGTGAGGAATTGTAATGTGGTGATTGTATGGCAGCCTAGCCTTTTTGTTTGCTCATAGATAGAAGTCCCTAATTTTGTACACATAAACCTTAGAGGGTCTGAGTACAACATATTGACACCAAGGTTTTCAAAGTTCTGCCAGTTCCAGGTCCAAAGATGATGCCAGTGCAGTTGATCTAAAACACACAAAGGTGCAGTTCGGGCCCCGAGACACCCAGGGGCCCCAAAATATCAGCAGAGCGTCAACCTGTCACCCAGGAGGTGCATGCAAAATTTGGTGCCTCTACCTCAACCAGAAGTACCAAAAATACCTCCATCTTTCCCAACTGCTGACTGCACAAAGGGCCTAAGCTGAAATTTACACTATAAAGGGCAACTGTTTGGGCCCCTTAGCAGTTAGAGGTCTGAAATTTTGCACGAGCTCTTCCCTGGGGCCCTTGGTGGTACAGCCTGGTTTTCAAAGTTCTGCCTGTTACAGGTCCAAAGATGATGCCAGAGGCCAGTTGATCCTAAACCCACACAGGTGCAGTTCGGTCCCAGAACCCAGGAGCTGCAAATTCGCAGCACAGTCTCAACCTGGCACCCTGGAGGTGTATGTTTTTGACTGAATGGAGAATTTCAGTGTGAAGGCCATAGAAAGCCATCTATGAGAATCTGGAAGTACTTCAAAGGCTGATATTTCAAAGACAGAGGGAGAGAGTGGGCTGATTTCCAATAAAATGGAAGCTTATAGAGTGCTGCTTCAAAGACAGGTGGCTACACCACTGTAGGTACATGTGAGGATGAGATATTAGGAAGGAAATAATTCCTTACCTAACCCTAACCCTATAGATGAGAATCTGGAATTCCAAATTCCAAATTCCAAATTCAATTCCAATTCCACATTCCACATTCCACATTCCAAATTTCACATTCCACATTCCAAATTCCAAATTCTCATCTTAACATGTATACATGGAATTTGGACTATAAATTGTGGAATGGAGAAATTTAACAGTGTGAGTGAGGAATTGTAATGTGGTGATTGTATGGCAGCCTTTTTTTGTTTGCTCATAGATGGAAGTCCTAATTTTGTACACATAAACCTTAGAAGGGTCTGAGTACAACATATTGACACCAAGGTTTTCAAAGTTCTGCCAGTTCCAGGTCCAAAGATGATGCCAGCGGCCAGTTGATCCTAAAACACACAAAGGTGCAGTTCGGGCCCCGAGACACCCAGGGGCCCCAAAATATCAGCAGAGCGTCAACCTGTCACCCAGGAGGTGCATGCAAAATTTGGTGCCTCTACCTCAACCAGAAGTACCAAAAATACCTCCATCTTTTTCCCAACTGCTGACTGCACAAAGGGCCTATGCTGAAATGTACACTATAAAGGGCAACTGTTTAGGCCCTTAGAAGCTAGAGGTCTGAAATTTTGCACAAACTCTTACTTGGGGCCCTTGGTGGCACAGCCGGTTTTCAAAGTTCTACCAGTTCCAGGTCCAAAGATGATTGCAGTTCGGGCCCTGAGACACCCAGGGCCCCAAAATCTCAGCAGAGCGTCAACCTGTCACCCAGGAGGTGCATGCTAAATTTGGTGGCTCTACCTAAACCAGAAGTACTAAAATACCTCCATCTTTTTCCCAACTGCTGACTGCACAAAGGGCCCATGCTGAAATTTACACCATAAAGGGCAACTGTTTGGGCCCCTTAGCAGTTAGAGGTCTGAAATTTTGACCGAGTTCTTCCTGCGGCCCTTGGTGGCACAGTCCGGCTTTCAAAGTTCTACCAGTTCCAGGTCAAAGATGATTGCAGTTCGGGCCCCGAGACACCCAGGGGCCCCAAAATCTCAGCAGAGCGTCAACCTGTCACCCAGGAGGTGCATGCAAAATTTGGTGCCTCTATCTCAACCAGAAGTACCAAAAATACCTCCATCTTTTTCCCAACTGCTGACTGCACAAAGGGCCTATGCTGAAATTTACACTATAAAGGGCAACAGTTCGGGCCCTGAGACACCCAGGGGCCCCAAAATCTCAGCAGAGCGTCAACCTGTCACCCAGGAGGTGCATGCTAAATTTGGTGGCTCTACCTCAACCAGAAGTACCAAAAATACCTCCATCTTTTTCCCAACTGCTGACTGCACAAAGGGCCTATGCTGAAATTTACACTATAAAGGGCAACAGTTCGGGCCTTGAGACACCCAGGGCCCCCAAAATCTCAGCAGAGCGTCAACCTGTCACCCAGGAGGGCATGCTAAATTTGGTGGCTCTACCTAAACCAGAAGTACTAAAAATACCTCCATCTTTTTCCCAACTGCTGACTGCACAAAGGGCCCATGCTGAAATTTACACCATAAAGGGCAACTGTTTGGGCCCCTTAGCAGTTAGAGGTCTGAAATTTTGCACAAGTTCTTCCCTGCGGCCCTTGGTGGCACAGTGCGGCTTTCAAAGTTCTACCAGTTCCAGGTCCAAAGATGATTGCAGTTCGGGCCCCGAGACACCCAGGGGCCCCAAAATCTCAGCAGAGCGTCAACCTGTCACCCAGGAGGTGCATGCTAAATTTGGTGGCTCTACCTCAACCAGAAGTACCAAAAATACCTCCATCTTTTTCCCAACTGCTGACTGCACAAAGGGCCTATGCTGAAATTTACACTATAAAGGGCAACAGTTCGGGCCCTGAGACACCCAGGGGCCCCAAAATCTCAGCAGAGCGTCAACCTGTCACCCAGGAGGTGCATGCTAAATTTGGTGGCTCTACCTCAACCAGAAGTACTAAAAATACCTCCATCTTTTTCCCAACTGCTGACTGCACAAAGGGCCTATGCTGAAATTTACACTATAAGGGCAACAGTTCGGGCCCAGAGACACCCAGGGCCCCAAAATCTCAGCAGAGCGTCAACCTGTCACCAGGAGGTGCATGCTAAATTTGGTGGCTCTACCTAAACCAGAAGTACTAAAAATACCTCCATCTTTTTCCCAACTGCTGACTGCACAAAGGGCCCATGCTGAAATTTACACCATAAAGGGCAACTGTTTGGGCCCCTTAGCAGTTAGAGGTCTGAAATTTTGCACAAGTTCTTCCCTCGGCCCTTGGTGGCACAGTGCGGCTTTCAAAGTTCTACCAGTTCCAGGTCCAAAGATGATTGCAGTTCGGCCCCGAGACACCCAGGGGCCCCAAAATCTCAACAGAGCGTCAACCTGTCACCAGAGGTGCATGCATGCTAAATTTGGTGGCTCTACCTCAACCAGAAGTACTAAAAATACCTCCATCTTTCCCAACTGCTGACTGCACAAAGGGCCTATGCTGAAATTTACACTATAAAGGGCAACTGTTTGGGCCAGTTAGCAGTTAGAGGTCTGACATTTTACCGAGCTCTTCCCTGGGGCCCTTGGTGAAACAGCCCGGCTTTCAAAGTTCTACCAGTTCCAGGTCCAAAGATGATTGCAGTTTGGGCCTGAGACACCAGGGCCCCAAAATCTCAGCAGAGCGTTAACCTGTCACCCAGAAGGTGCATGCAAAATTTGGTGCCTCTATCTCAACCAAAGTACCAAAATACCTCCATCTTTTTCCCAACTGCTGACTGCACAAAGGGCCTATGCTGAAATTTACACTATAAAGGGCAACAGTTCGGGCCCTGAGACACCCAGGGGCCCCAAAATCTCAGCAGAGCGTCAACCTGTCACCCAGGAGGTGCATGCTAAATTTGGTGGCTCTACCTCAACCAGAAGTACTAAAAATACCTCCATCTTTTTCCCAACTGCTGACTGCACAAAGGGCCTATGCTGAAATTTACACTATAAAGGGCAACTGTTTGGGCCAGTTAGCAGTTAGAGGTCTGAAATTTTGCACGAGCTCTTCCCTGGGGCCCTTGGTGGTACAGCCTGGTTTTCAAAGTTCTGCCTGTTACAGGTCCAAAGATGATGCCAGAGGCCAGTTGATCCTGAAACCCACACAGGTGCAGTTCGGTCCCGAACCACCCAGGGGCCCCAGATTCGCAGCACAGTCTCAACCTGGCACCTGGAGGTGTTTTTTGACTGAATGGAGAATTTCAGTGTGAAGGCCATAAAGCCATCTATGAGAATCTGGAAGTACTTCAAGGCTGATATTTCAAAGACAGAGGAGAGAGAGAGGCTGATTTCCAATAAAAATGGAAACTTATAGAGTGCTGCTTCAAAGACAGGTGGCTACACCACTGTAGGTACATGTGAGGATGAGATATTAAGGAAGGAAATAATTCCTTACCTAACCCTAACCTATAGATGAGAATCTGGAATTCCAAATTCCAAATTCCAAATTCCAAATTCAATTCCAATTCCACATTCCACATTCCACATTCCAAATTTCACATTCCACATTCCAAATTCAAATTCTCATCTTAACATGTATACATGGATTTGGAATATAAATTGTGGAATGGAGAAATTTAACAGTGTAATGAGGATGTAATGTAGTGATTGTATGGCAGCCTTTTTTGTTTGCTCATAGATAGAAGTCCTAATTTTGTACACATAAACCTTAGAAGGGTCTGAGTACAACATTTGACATAAGGTTTTCAAATTCTGCCAGTTCCAGGTCCAAAGATAATGCCAGCGACAGTTGATCCTAAACACACAAAGGTGCAGTTCGGGCCCCGAGACACCCAGGGCCCCACAATATCAACAGAGCGTCAACCTGTCACCCAGGAGGTGCATGCAAAATTTGGTGCCTCTACCTCAACCAGAAGTACCAAAATACCTCCATCTTTTCCCAACTGCTGACTGCACAAAGGGCCTATGCTGAAATGTACACTATAAAGGGCAACTGTTTAGGCCCTTAGCAGCTAGAGGTCTGAAATTTTGCACAAACTCTTACTTGGGGCCCTTGGTGGCACAGCCCGGTTTTCAAAGTTCTACCAGTTCCAGGTCCAAAGATGATTGCAGTTCGGGCCCAGAGACACCCAGGGGCCCCAAAATCTCAGCAGAGCGTTAACCTGTCACCCAGAAGGTGCATGCAAAATTTGGTGCCTCTATCTCAACCAGAAGTACCAAAAATACCTCCATCTTTTCCCAACTGCTGACTGCACAAGGGCCCATGCTCAAATTTACACTATAAGGGCAACAGTTCGGGCCCTGAGACACCCAGGGGCCCAAAATCTCAGCAGAGCGTCAACCTGTCACCCAGGAGGTGCATGCTAAATTTGGTGGCTCTACCTAAACCAAAAGTACTAAAAATACCTCCATCTTTTTCCAACTGCTGACTGCACAAAGGGCCTATGCTGAAATTTACACTATAAAGGGCAACTGTTTGGGCCCCTTAGCAGTTAGAGGTCTGAAATTTTGCACGAGCTCTTCCCTGGGGCCCTTGGTGGTACAGCCTGGTTTTCAAAGTTCTGCCTATTACAGGTCCAAAGATGATGCCAGAGGCCAGTTGATCCTGAAACCCACACAGGTGCAGTTCGGTCCCCGAACCACCCAGGGGCCCCAGATTCGCAGCACAGTCTCAACCTGGCACCCTGGAGGTGTATGTTTTTGACTGAATGGAGAATTTCAGTGTGAAGGCCATAGAAAGCCATCTATGAGAATCTGGAAGTACTTCAAGGCTGATATTTCAAAGACAGAGGGAGAGAGTGGGCTGATTTCCAATAAAATTGGAAGCTTATAGAGTGCTGCTTCAAAGACAGGTGGCTACACCACTGTAGGTACATGTGAGGATGAGACATTAAGGAAGGAAATAATTCCTTACCTAACCCTAACCCTATAGATGAGAATCTGGAATTCCAAATTCCAAATTCAAATTCAATTCAATTCCAATTCCACATTCCACATTCCAAATTTCACATTCCACTTCCAAATTCCAAATTCTCATCTTAACATGTATACATGGAATTTGGACTATAAATTGTGGAATGGAGAAATTTAACAGTGTGAGTGAGGAATTGTAATGTGGTGATTGTATGTCAGCCTTTTTTTGTTTGCTCATAGATAGAAGTCCCTAATTTTGTACACATAAATCTTAGAAGGGTCTGAGTACAACATATTGACACCAAGGTTTTCAAAGTTCTGCCAGTTACAGGTCCAAAGATGATGCCAGAGTGAGTTGATCCTGAAATCCACACAGGTGCAGTTCGGGTCCCGAACCACCCAGGGACCCCAGATTCGCAGCACAGTCTCAACCTGGCACCCTGGAGGTGTATGTTTTTGACTGAATGGAGAATTTCAGTGTGAAGGCCATGAAAGCCATCTATGAGAATCTGGAAGTACTTCAAAGGCTGATATTTCAAAGACAGAGGGAGAGAGTGGGCTGATTTCCAATAAAAATGGAAGCTTATAGAGTGCTGCTTCAAAGACAGGTGGCTACACCACTGTAGGTACATGTGAGGATGAGATATTAAGGAAGGAAATAATTCCTTACCTAACCTATAGATGAGAATCTGGGATTCCAAATTCCAAATTCCAAATTCCAAATTCAATTCCAATTCCAATTCCACATTCCATTCCATTCCACATTCCAAATTTCACATTCCACATTCCAAATTCCAAATTCTCATCTTAACATGTATACATGGAATTTGGACTATAAATTGTGGAATGGAGAAATTTAACAGTGTGAGTGAGGAATTGTAATGTGGTGATTGTATGGCAGCCTTTTTTGTTTGCTCATAGATAGAAGTCCCTAATTTTGTACACATAAACCTTAGAAGGTCTGAGTACAACATATTGACACCAAGGTTTTCAAAGTTCTGCCAGTTCCAGGTCCAAAGATGATGCCAGCCAGTTGATCCTAAAACACACAAAGGTGCAGTTCGGGCCCCGAGACACCCAGGGGCCCCAAAATCTCAACAGAGCGTTAACCTGTCACCCAGAAGGTGCATGCAAAATTTGGTGCCTCTATCTCAACCAGAAGTACCAAAAATACCTCCATCTTTCCCAACTGCTGACTGCACAAAGGGCCTATGCTGAAATTTACACTATAAAGGGCAACAGTTCGGGCCCTGAGACACCCAGAGGCCCCAAAATCTCAGCAGAGCGTCAACCTGTCACCCAGGAGGTGCATGCTAAATTTGGTGGCTCTACCTCAACCAGAAGTACTAAAAATACCTCCATCTTTTTCCCAACTGCTGACTGCACAAAGGGCCTATGCTGAAATTTACACTATAAGGGCAGCTGTTTGGGCCAGTTAGCAGTTAGAGGTCTGAAATTTTGCACGAGCTCTTCCTGGGGCCCTTGGTGGTACAGCCTGGTTTTCAAAGTTCTGCCTGTTACAGGTCCAAAGATGATGCCAGAGGCCAGTTGATCCTGAAACCCACACAGGTGCAGTTCGGTCCCGAACCACCCAGGGGCCCCAGATTCGAGCACAGTCTCAACCTGGCACCCTGGAGGTGTATGTTTTTTTGACTGAATGGAGAATTTCAGTGTGAAGGCCATAGAAAGCCATCTATGAGAATCTGAAGTACTTCAAAGGCTGATATTTCAAAGACAGAGGGAGAGAGTGGGCTGATTTCCAATAAAAATGGAAGCTTATAGAGTGCTGCTTCAAAGACAGGTGGCTACACCACTGTAGGTACATGTGAGGATGAGATATTAAGGAAGGAAATAATTCCTTACCTAACCCTAACCCTATAGATGAGAATCTGGAATTCCAAATTCCAAATTCCAAATTCCAAATTCAATTCCAATTCCACATTCCACATTCCACATTCCAAATTTCACATTCCACATTCCAAATTCCAAATTCTCATCTTAACATGTATACATGGAATTTGGAATATAAATGGAATGGAGAAATTTAACAGTGTGAGTGAGGAATTGTAATGTGGTGATTGTATGGCAGCCTTTTTTGTTTGCTCATAGATAGAAGTCCCTAATTTTGTACATAAACCTTAGAAGGGTCTGAGTACAACATATTGACACCAAGGTTTTCAAAGTTCTGCCAGTTCCAGGTCCAAGATAATGCCAGCGGCAGTTGATCCTAAAACACACAAAGGTGCAGTTCGGGCCCCGAGACACCCAGGGGCCCCACAATATCAGCAGAGCGTCAACCTGTCACCCAGGAGGTGCATGCAAAATTTGGTGCCTCTACCTCAACCAGAAGTACCCAAAATACCTCCATCTTTTTCCCAACTGCTGACTGCACAAAGGGCCTATGCTGAAATGTACACTATAAAGGGCAACTGTTTAGGCCCCTTAGCAGCTAGAGGTCTGAAATTTTGCACAAACTCTTACTTGGGGCCCTTGGTGGCACAGCCCGGTTTTCAAAGTTCTACCAGTTCCAGGTCCAAACATGATTGCAGTTCGGGCCTGAGACACCCAGGGCCCCAAAATCTCAGCAGAGCGTTAACCTGTCACCCAGAAGGTGCATGCAAAATTTGGTGCCTCTATCTCAACCAGAAGTACCAAAAATACCTCCATCTTTTCCCAACTGCTGACTGCACAAAGGGCCTATGCTCAAATTTACACTATAAAGGGCAACAGTTCGGGCCCTGGGACCCTGGGGCCCAAAATCTCAGCAGAGCGTCAACCTGTCACCAGGAGGTGCATGCTAAATTTGGTGGCTCTACCTAAACCAGAAGTACTAAAAATACCTCCATCTTTTTCCCAACTGCTGACTGCACAAAGGGCCTATGCTGAAATTTACACTATAAAGGGCAACTGTTTGGGCCCCTTAGCAGTTAGAGGTCTGAAATTTTGCACGAGCTCTTCCCTGGGGCCCTTGGTGGTACAGCCTGGTTTTCAAAGTTCTGCCTATTACAGGTCCAAAGATGATGCCAGAGGCCAGTTGATCCTGAAACCCACACAGGTGCAGTTCGGTCCCCGAACCACCAGGGCCCCAGATTCGCAGCACAGTCTCAACCTGGCACCCTGGAGGTGTATGTTTTTGACTGAATGGAGAATTTCAGTGTGAAGGCCATGAAAGCCATCTATGAGAATCTGGAAGTACTTCAAGGCTGATATTTCAAAGACAGAGGAGAGAGTGGGCTGATTTCCAATAAAAATGGAAGCTTATAGAGTGCTGCTTCAAAGACAGGTGGCTACACCACTGTAGGTACATGTGAGGATGAGACATTAGGAAGGAAATAATTCCTTACCCTAACCCTAACCCTATAGATGAGAATCTGGAATTCCAAATTCCAAATTCCAAATTCAATTCCAATTCCAATTCCACATTCCACATTCCAAATTTCACATTCCACATTCCAAATTCCAAATTCTCATCTTAACATGTATACATGGAATTTGGACTATAAAATTGTGGAATGGAGAAATTTAACAGTGTGAGTGAGAATTGTAATGTGGTGATTGTATGGCAGCCTTTTTGTTTGCTCATAGATAGAAGTCCCTAATTTTGTACACATAAACCTTAGAAGGGTCTGAGTACAACATATTGACACCAAGGTTTTCAAAGTTCTGCCAGTTCCAGGTCCAAAGATGATGCCAGCGGCCAGTTGATCCTGAAACCCACACAGGTGCAGTTCGGTCCCCGAACCACCCAGAGCCCCAGATTCGCAGCACAGTCTCAACCTGGCACCTGGAGGTGTATGTTTTTTGACTGAATGGAGAATTTCAGTGTGAAGGCCATAGAAAGCCATCTATGAGAATCTGGAAGTACTTCAAAGGCTGATATTTCAAAGACAGAGGGAGAGAGTGGGCTGATTTCCAATAAAAATGGAAGCTTATAGAGTGCTGCTTCAAAGACAGGTGGCTACACCACTGTAGGTACATGTGAGGATGAGATATTAAGGAAGGAAATAATTCCTTACCTAACCCTATAGATGAGAATCTGGAATTCCAAATTCCAATTCCAAATTCCAAATTCAATTCAATTCCAATTCCACATTCCACATTCCACATTCCACATTCCAAATTTCACATTCCACATTCCAAATTCCAAATTCTCATCTTAACATGTATACATGGAATTTGGACTATAAATTGTGGAATGGAGAAATTCAACAGTGTGAGTGAGGAATTGTAATGTGGTGATTGTATGGCAGCCTTTTTTGTTTGCTCATAGATAGAAGTCCTAATTTTGTACACATAAACCTTAGAAGGGTCTGAGTACAACATATTGACACCAAGGTTTTCAAAGTTCTGCCAGTTCCAGGTCCAAAGATGATGCCAGCGTAGTTGATCCTAAAACACACAAAGGTGCAGTTCGGGCCCCGAGACACCGGGGCCCCAAAATCTCAGCAGAGCGTTAACCTGTCACCCAGAAGGTGCATGCAAAATTTGGTGCCTCTATCTCAACCAGAAGTACCAAAAATACCTCCATCTTTTTCCCAACTGCTGACTGCACAAAGGGCCTATGCTGAAATTTACACTATAAAGGGCAACAGTTCGGGCCCTGAGACACCCAGGGGCCCCAAAATCTCAGCAGAGCGTCAACCTGTCACCCAGGAGGTGCATGCTAAATTTGGTGGCTCTACCTCAACCAGAAGTACTAAAAATACCTCCATCTTTTCCCAACTGCTGACTGCACAAAGGGCCTATGCTGAAATTTACACTATAAAGGGCAACTGTTTGGGCCAGTTAGCAGTTAGAGGTCTGAAATTTTGCACGAGCTCTTCCCTGGGGCCCTTGGTGGTACAGCCTGGTTTTCAAAGTTCTGCCTGTTACAGGTCCAAAGATGATGCCAGAGGCCAGTTGATCCTGAAACCCACACAGGTGCAGTTCGGTCCCGAACCACCCAGGAGCCCCAGATTCGCAGCACAGTCTCAACCTGGCACCCTGGAGGTGTATGTTTTTTGACTGAATGGAGAATTTCAGTGTGAAGGCCATAGAAGCCATCTATGAGAATCTGGAAGTACTTCAAAGGCTGATATTTCAAGAGACAGAGGGAGAGAGTGGGCTGATTTCCAATAAAATGGAAGCTTATAGAGTGCTGCTTCAAAGACAGGTGGCTACACCACTGTAGGTACATGTGAGGATGAGATATTAAGGAAGGAAATAATTCCTTACCCTAACCCTAACCCTATAGATGAGAATCTGGAATTCCAAATTCCAAATTCCAAATTCCAAATTCCAATTCCAATTCCAATTCCACATTCCACATTCCACATTCCAAATTTCACATTCCACATTCCAAATTCCAAATTCTCATCGTAACATGTATACATGGAATTTGGAATATAAATTGTGGAATGGAGAAATTTAACAGTGTGAGTGAGGAATTGTAATGTGGTGATTGTATGGCAGCCTTTTTTGTTTGCTCATAGATAGAAGTCCCTAATTTTGTACATAAACCTTAGAGTCTGAGTACAACATATTGACACCAAGGTTTTCAAAGTTCTGCCAGTTCCAGGTCCAAAGATAATGCCAGTGGCCAGTTGATCCTAAAACACACAAAGGTGCAGTTCGGGCCCCGAGACACCCAGGGGCCCCACAATATCAACAGAGCGTCAACCTGTCACCCAGGAGGTGCATGCAAAATTTGGTGCCTCTACCTCAACCAGAAGTACCAAAATACCTCCATCTTTTTCCCAACTGCTGACTGCACAAAGGGCCTATGCTGAAATGTACACTATAAGGGCAACTGTTTGGGCCCCTTAGCAGCTAGAGGTCTGAAATTTTGCACAAACTCTTACTTGGGGCCCTTGGTGGCACAGCCCGGTTTTCAAAGTTCTACCAGTTCCAGGTCCAAAGATGATTGCAGTTCGGGCCCTGAGACACCCAGGGGCCCCAAAATCTCAGCAGAGCGTTAACCTGTCACCCAGAAGGTGCATGCAAAATTTGGTGCCTCTATCTCAACCAGAAGTACCAAAAATACCTCCATCTTTTTCCCAACTGCTGACTGCACAAAGGGCCTATGCTGAAATTTACACTATAAAGGGCAACAGTTCGGGCCTGAGACACCCAGGGGCCCCAAATCTCAGCAGAGCGTCAACCTGTCACCCAGGAGGTGCATGCTAAATTTGGTGGCTCTACCTCAACCAAAAGTACTAAAAATACCTCCATCTTTTTCCCAACTGCTGACTGCACAAAGGGCCTATGCTGAAATTTACACTATAAAGGGCAACTGTTTGGGCCCCTTAGCAGTTAGAGGTCTGAAATTTTGCCGAGCTCTTCCTGGGGCCCTTGGTGGTACAGCCTGGTTTTCAAAGTTCTGCCTATTACAGGTCCAAAGATGATGCCAGAGGCCAGTTGATCCTGAAACCCACACAGGTGCAGTTCGGTCCCGAACCACCCAGGGGCCGCAGCTTCGCAGCAGCAGTCTCAACCTGGCACCCTGGAGGTGTATGTTTTTGACTGAATGGAGAATTTCAGTGTGAAGGCCATAGAAAGCCATCTATGAGAATCTGGAAGTACTTCAAAGGCTGATATTTCAAAGACAGAGGAGAGAGTGGGCTGATTTCCAATAAAAATGGAAGCTTATAGAGTGCTGCTTCAAAGACAGGTGGCTACACCACTGTAGGTACATGTGAGGATGAGATATTAAGGAAGGAAATAATTCCTTACCCTAACCCTAACCCTATAGATGAGAATCTGGATTCCAAATTCCAAATTCCAAATTCAATTCAATTCCAATTCCACATTCCACATTCCAAATTTCACATTCCACATTCCAAATTCCAAATTCTCATCTTAACATGTATACATGGAATTTGGACTATGAATGTGGAATGGAGAAATTTAACAGTGTGAGTGAGGAATTGTAATGTGGTGATTGTATGGCAGCCTTTTTTTGTTTGCTCATAGATAGAAGTCCTAATTTTGTACACATAAACCTTAGAAGGGTCTGAGTACAACATATTGACACCAAGGTTTTCAAAGTTCTGCCAGTTCCAGGTCCAAAGATGATGCCAGCGGCAGTTGATCCTAAAACACACAAGGTGCAGTTCGGGCCCTGAGACACCCAGGGGCCCCAAAATATCAGCAGAGCGTCAACCTGTCACCCAGGAGGTGCATGCAAAATTTGGTGCCTCTACCTCAACCAGAAGTACCAAAATACCTCCATCTTTTTCCCAACTGCTGACTGCACAAAGGGCCTATGCTGAAATTTACACTATAAAGGGCAACTGTTTAGGCCCCTTAGCAGCTAGAGGTCTGAAATTTTGCACGAGCTCTTCCCTGGGGCCCTTGGTGGTACAGCCTGGTTTTCAAAGTTCTGCCTGTTACAGGTCCAAAGATGATGCCAGAGGCCAGTTGATCCTGAAACCCAGACAGGTGCAGTTCGGTCCCCGAACCACCCAGGGGCCCCAGATTCGCAGCACAGTCTCAACCTGGCACCCTGGAGGTGTATGTTTTTTTGACTGAATGGAGAATTTCAGTGTGAAGGCCATAGAAAGCCATCTATGAGAATCTGGAAGTACTTCAAAGGCTGATATTTCAAAGACAGAGGGAGAGAGTGGGCTGATTTCCAATAAAAATGGAAGCTTATAGAGTGCTGCTTCAAAGACAGGTGGCTACACCACTGTAGGTACATGTGAGGATGAGATATTAAGGAAGGAAATAATTCCTTACCCTAACCCTATAGATGAGAATCTGGAATTCCAAATTCCAAATTCCAAATTCCAAATTCCAAATTCCAATTCCAATTCCAATTCCACATTCCACATTCCACATTCCACATTCCAAATTTCACATTCCACATTCCAAATTCCAAATTCTCATCTTAACATGTATACATGGAATTTGGACTATAAAATGTGGAATGGAGAAATTTAACAGTGTGAGTGAGGAATTGTAATGTGGTGATTGTATGGCAGCCTTTTTTTGTTTGCTCATAGATAGAAGTCCTAATTTTGTACACATAAACCTTAGAAGGGTCTGAGTACAACATATTGACACCAAGGTTTTCAAAGTTCTGCCAGTTCCAGGTCCAAAGATGATGCCAGCGTGAGTTGATCCTAAAACACACAAAGGTGCAGTTCGGGCCCCGAGACACCCAGGGGCCCCAAAATATCAACAGAGCGTCAACCTGTCACCCAGGAGGTGCATGCAAACTTTGGTGCCTCTATCTCAACCAGAAGTACCAAAAATACCTCCATCTTTTCCCAACTGCTGACTGCACAAGGGCCTATGCTGAAATTTACACTATAAAGGGCAACTGTTTGGGCCCCTTAGCAGTTAGAGGTCTGAAATTTTGCACGAGCTCTTCCTGGGGCCCTTGGTGGTACAGCCTGGTTTTCAAAGTTCTGCCTGTTACAGGTCCAAAGATGATGCCAGAGGCCAGTTGATCCTGAAACCCACACAGGTGCAGTTCGGTCCCCGAACCACCCAGAGCCCCAGATTCGCAGCACAGTCTCAACCTGGCACCCTGGAGGTGTATGTTTTTGACTGAATGGAGAATTTCAGTGTGAAGGCCATAGAAAGCCATCTATGAGAATCTGGAAGTACTTCAAAGGCTGATATTTCAAAGACAGAGGGAGAGAGTGGGCTGATTTCCAATAAAAATGGAAGCTTATAGAGTGCTGCTTCAAAGACAGGTGGCTACACCACTGTAGGTACATGTGAGGATGAGATATTAAGGAAGGAAATAATTCCTTACCTAACCCTAACCCTATAGATGAGAATCTGGAATTCCAAATTCCAATTCCAAATTCAATTCAATTCCACATTCCACATTCCACATTCCAAATTTCACATTCCACATTCCAAATTCCAAATTCTCATCTTAACATGTATACATGGAATTTGGACTATAAATTGTGGAATGGAAAATTAACAGTGTGAGTGAGGAATTGTAATGTAGTGATTGTATGGCAGCCTTTTTTGTTTGCTCATAGATAGAGTCCCTAATTTTGTACACATAAACCTTAGAAGGGTCTGAGTACAACATATTGACACCAAGGTTTTCAAAGTTCTGCCAGTTCCAGGTCCAAAGATGATGCCAGCGGCTAGTTGATCCTAAAACACACAAGGTGCAGTTCGGGCCCCGAGACACCCAGGGCCCCAAAATATCAGCAGAGCGTCAACCTGTCACCCAGGAGGTGCATGCAAAATTTGCCTTTTCCCTCAACCAGAAGTACCAAAAATACCTCCATCTTTTCCAACTGCTGACTGCACAAAGGGCCTATGCTGAAATGTACACTATAAAGGGCAACTGTTTAGGCCCCTTAGAAGCTAGAGGTCTGAAATTTTGCACAAACTCTTACTTGGGGCCCTTGGTGGCACAGCCCGGTTTTCAAAGTTCTACCAGTTCCAGGTCCAAAGATGATTGCAGTTCGGGCCTGAGACACCCAGGGCCCCAAAATCTCAGCAGAGCGTCAACCTGTCACCCAGGAGGTGCATGCTAAATTTGGTGGCTCTACCTAAACCAGAAGTACTAAAAATACCTCCATCTTTTTCCCAACTGCTGACTGCACAAAGGGCCCATGCTGAAATTTACACCATAAAGGGCAACTGTTTGGGCCCTTAGCAGTTAGAGGTCTGAAATTTTGCACAAGTTCTTCCCTGCGGCCCTTGGTGGCACAGTGCGGCTTTCAAGTTCTACCAGTTCCAGGTCCAAAGATGATTGCAGTTCGGGCCCCGAGACCCTGAGGGCCCCAAAATCTCAGCAGAGCGTCAACCTGTCACCCAGGAGGTGCATGCTAAATTTGGTGGCTCTACCTCAACCAGAAGTACCAAAAATACCTCCATCTTTTCCCAACTGCTGACTGCACAAAGGGCCTATGCTGAAATTTACACTATAAAGGGCAACAGTTCGGGCACTGAGACACCCAGGGGCCCCCCAAAATCTCAGCAGAGCGTCAACCTGTCACCAGGAGGTGCATGCATGCTAAATTTGGTGGCTCTACCTCAACCAGAAGTACTAAAAATACCTCCATCTTTTTCCCAACTGCTGACTGCACAAAGGGCCTATGCTGAAATTTACACTATAAGGGCAACTGTTTGGGCCAGTTAGCAGTTAGAGGTCTGACATTTTGCACGAGCTCTTCCCTGGGGCCCTTGGTGAAACAGCCCGGCTTTCAAAGTTCTACCAGTTCCAGGTCCAAAGATGATTGCAGTTTGGGCCCTGAGACACCCAGGGGCCCCAAAATCTCAGCAGAGCGTTAACCTGTCACCCAGAAGGTGCATGCAAAATTTGGTGCCTCTATCTCAACCAGAAGTACCAAAAATACCTCCATCTTTTCCCAACTGCTGACTGCACAAGGGCCTATGCTGAAATTTACACTATAAAGGGCAACAGTTCGGGCCCTGAGACACCCAGGGGCCCCAAAATCTCAGCAGAGCGTCAACCTGTCACCCAGGAGGTGCATGCTAAATTTGGTGGCTCTACCTCAACCAGAAGTACTAAAAATACCTCCATCTTTTTCCCCCAACTGCTGACTGCACAAAGGGCCTATGCTGAAATTTACACTATAAAGGGCAACTGTTTGGGCCAGTTAGCAGTTAGAGGTCTGAAATTTTGCACGAGCTCTTCCTGGGGCCCTTGGTGGTACAGCCTGGTTTTCAAATTCTGCCTGTTACAGGTCCAAAGATGATGCCAGAGGCCAGTTGATCCTGAAACCCACACAGGTGCAGTTCGGTCCCAGACCACCCAGGGCCCCAGATTCGCAGCACAGTCTCAACCTGGCACCCTGGAGTGTATGTTTTTGACTGAATGGAGAATTTCAGTGTGAAAGCCATAGAAAGCCATCTATGAGAATCTGGAAGTACTTCAAAGGCTGATATTTCAAAGACAGAGGGAGAGAGTGGGCTGATTTCCAATAAAATGGAAGCTTATAGAGTGCTGCTTCAAAGACAGGTGGCTACACCACTGTAGGTACATGTGAGGATGAGATATTAAGGAAGAAATAATTCCTTACCTTAACCTAACCCTATAGATGAGAATCTGGAATTCCAAATTCCAAATTCCAAATTCCAATTCCAAATTCCAATTCCAATTCCACATTCCATTCCACATTCCAAATTTCATTCCACATTCCAAATTCCAAATTCTCATCTTAACATGTATACATGGAATTTGGAATATAAATTGTGGAATGGAGAAATTTAACAGTGTGAGTGAGGAATTGTAATGTGGTGATTGTATGGCAGCCTTTTTTGTTTGCTCATAGATAGAAGTCCCTAATTTTGTACACATAAACCTTAGAAGGGTCTGAGTACAACATATTGACACCAAGGTTTTCAAAGTTCTGCCAGTTCCAGGTCCAAAGATAATGCCAGCGCCAGTTGATCCTAAAACACACAAGGTGCAGTTCGGGCCCAGAGACACCCAGGGGCCCCACAATATCAGCAGAGCGTCAACCTGTCACCCAGGAGGTGCATGCAAAATTTGGTGCCTCTACCTCAACCAGAAGTACCAAAAATACCTCCATCTTTTCCCAACTGCTGACTGCACAAAGGGCCTATGCTGAAATGTACACTATAAAGGGCAACTGTTTAGGCCCCTTAGCAGCTAGAGGTCTGAAATTTTGCACAAACTCTTACTTGGGGCCCTTGGTGGCACAGCCGGTTTTCAAAGTTCTACCAGTTCCAGGTCCAAAGATGATTGCAGTTCGGGCCCTGAAACCCAGGGGCCCCAAAATCTCAGCAGAGCGTTAACCTGTCACCCAGAAGGTGCATGCAAAATTTGGTGCCTCTATCTCAACCAGAAGTACCAAAAATACCTCCATCTTTTTCCCAACTGCTGACTGCACAAAGGGCCTATGCTCAAATTTACACTATAAAGGGCAACAGTTCGGGCCCTGAGAAACCCAGGGGGCCCAAAATCTCAGCAGAGCGTCAACCTGTCACCCAGGAGGTGCATGCTAAATTTGGTGGCTCTACCTCAACCAAAAGTACTAAAAATACCTCCATCTTTTCCCAACTGCTGACTGCACAAAGGGCCTATGCTGAAATTTACACTATAAAGGGCAACTGTTTGGGCCCCTTAGCAGTTAGAGGTCTGAAATTTTGCAGAGCTCTTCCTGGGGCCCTTGGTGGTACAGCCTGGTTTTCAAAGTTCTGCCTATTACAGGTCCAAAGATGATGCCAGAGGCCAGTTGATCCTGAAACCCACACAGGTGCAGTTCGGTCCCCAAGCCACCCAGGGAGCCCCAGATTCGCAGCACAGTCTCAACCTGGCACCCTGGAGGTGTATGTTTTTTTGACTGAATGGAGAATTTCAGTGTGAAGGCCATAGAAAGCCATCTATGAGAATCTGGAAGTACTTCAAAGGCTGATATTTCAAAGACAGAGGGAGAGAGTGGGCTGATTTCCAATAAAAATGGAAGCTTATAGAGTGCTGCTTCAAAGACAGGTGGCTACACCACTGTAGGTACATGTGAGGATGAGATATTAAGGAAGGAAATAATTCCTTACCTAACCCTAACCCTATAGATGAGAATCTGGAATTCCAAATTCCAAATTCCAAATTCAATTCAATTCCATTCCACATTCCACATTCCAAATTTCACATTCCACATTCCAAATTCCAAATTCTCATCTTAACATGTATACATGGAATTTGGACTATAAATTGTGGAATGGAGAAATTTAACAGTGTGGTGAGGAATTGTAATGTGGTGATTGTATGGCAGCCTTTTTTGTTTGCTCATAGATAGAAGTCCCTAATTTTGTACAATAAACCTTAGAAGGGTCTGAGTACAACATATTGACACCAAGGTTTTCAAAGTTCTGCCAGTTCCAGGTCCAAAGATGATGCCAGCGTGAGTTGATCCTAAAACACACAAGGTGCAGTTCGGGCCCTGAGACACCCAGGGGCCCCAAAATATCAGCAGAGCGTCAACCTGTCACCCAGGAGGTGCATGCAAAATTTGGTGCCTCTACCTCAACCAGAAGTACCAAAAATACCTCCATCTTTTTCCCAACTGCTGACTGCACAAAGGGCCTATGCTGAAATGTACACTATAAAGGGCAACTGTTTAGGCCCTTAGCAGCTAGAGGTCTGAAATTTTGCACAAACTCTTACATGGGGCCCTTGGTGGCACAGCCCAGTTTTCAAAGTTCTGCCAGTTACAGGTCCAAAGATGATGCCAGAGGCCAGTTGATCCTGAAACCCACACAGGTGCAGTTCGGTCCCGAACCACCCAGGAGCCCCAGATTCGCAGCACAGTCTCAACCTGGCACCCTGGAGGTGTATGTTTTTGACTGAATGGAGAATTTCAGTGTGAAGGCCATAGAAAGCCATCTATGAGAATCTGGAAGTACTTCAAAGGCTGATATTTCAAAGACAGAGGAGAGAGTGGGCTGATTTCAATAAAAATGGAAGCTTATAGAGTGCTGCTTCAAAGACAGGTGGCTACACCACTGTAGGTACATGTGAGGATGAGATATTAAGGAAGGAAATAATTCCTTACCTAACCCTAACCCTATAGATGAGAATCTGGAATTCCAAATTCCAAATTCCAAATTCAATTCAATTCCAATTCCACATTCCACATTCCAAATTTCACATTCCACATTCCAAATTCCAAATTCTCATCTTAACATGTATACATGGAATTTGGACTATAAATTGTGGAATGGAGAAATTTAACAGTGTGAGTGAGGAATTGTAATGTGGTGATTGTATGGCAGCCTTTTTTGTTTGCTCATAGATAGAAGTCCTAATTTTGTACACATAAACCTTAGAAGGGTCTGAGTACAACATATTGACACCAAGGTTTTCAAAGTTCTGCCAGTTCCAGGTCCAAAGATGATGCCAGCGGCCAGTTGATCTAAAACACACAAAGGTGCAGTTCGGGCCCTGAGACACCCAGGGGCCCCAAAATATCAGCAGAGCGTCAACCTGTCACCAGGAGGTGCATGCAAAATTTGGTGCCTCTACCTCAACCAGAAGTACCAAAAATACCTCCATCTTTTTCCCAACTGCTGACTGCACAAAGGGCCTATGCTGAAATGTACACTATAAGGGCAACTGTTTAGGCCCCTTAGCAGCTAGAGGTCTGAAATTTTGCACAAACTCTTACTTGGGGCCCGTGGTGGCACAGCCAGTTTCAAAAGTTCTACCAGTTCCAGGTCCAAAGATGATTGCAGTTCGGGCCTGAGACACCCAGGGCCCCCAAAATCTCAGCAGAGCGTTAACCTGTCACCCAGAAGGTGCCTGCAAATTTGGTGCCTCTATCTCAACCAGAAGTACCAAAAATACCTCCATCTTTTCCCAACTGCTGACTGACAAAGGGCCTATGCTCAAATCTACACTATAAAGGCCAACAGTTCGGGCCTGAGACACCCAGGGCCCCAAAATCTCAGCAGAGCGTCAACCTGTCAACCAGGAGGTGCATGCTAAATTTGGTGGCTCTACCTCAACCAAAAGTACTAAAAATACCTCCATCTTTTCCCAACTGCTGACTGCACAAGGGCCTATGCTGAAATTTACACTATAAGGGCAACTGTTTGGGCCCCTTAGCAGTTAGAGGTCTGAAATTTTGCACGAGCTCTTCCTGGGGCCCTTGGTGGTACAGCCTGGTTTTCAAAGTTCTGCCTATTACAGGTCCAAAGATGATGCCAGAGGCCAGTTGATCCTGAAACCCACACAGGTGCAGTTCGGTCCCGAACCACCCAGAGACCCCAGATTCGCAGCACAGTCTCAACCTGGCACCCTGGAGGTGTATGTTTTTGACTGAATGGAGAATTTCAGTGTGAGGCCATAGAAAGCCATCTATGAGAATCTGAAGTACTTCAAAGGCTGATATTTCAAAGACAGAGGAGAGAGTGGGCTGATTTCCAATAAAAATGGAAGCTTATAGAGTGCTGCTTCAAAGACAGGTGGCTACACTGTAGGTACATGTGAGGATGAGATATTAGGAAGAAATAATTCCTTACCTAACCTAACCTATAGATGAGAATCTGGAATTCCAAATTCCAAATTCCAAATTCAATTCAATTCCAATTCCACATTCCACATTCCACATTCCAAATTTCACATTCCACATTCCAAATTCCAAATTCTCATCTTAACATGTATACATGGAATTTGGACTATAAATTATGGAATGGAGAAATTTAACAGTGTGAATGGTATGTGTGTGGTGATTGTATGGCAGCCTTTTTGTTTGCTCATAGATAGAAGTCCTAATTTTGTACACATAAACCTTAGAAGGGTCTGAGTACAACATATTGACACCAAGGTTTTCAAAGTTCTGCCAGTTCCAGGTCCAAAGATGATGCCAGCGGCAGTTGATCCTAAAACACACAAAGGTGCAGTTCGGGCCTGAGACACCCAGGGCCCCAAAATATCAGCAGAGCGTCAACCTGTCACCCAGGAGGTGCATGCAAAATTTGGTGCCTCTATCTCAACCAGAAGTACCAAAAATACCTCATCTTTTCCCAACTGCTGACTGCACAAAGGGCCTATGCTGAAATGTACACTATAAAGGGCAACTGTTTAGGCCCTTAGCAGCTAGAGGTCTGAAATTTTGCACAAACTCTTACTTGGGGCCCTTGGTGGCACAGCCCGGTTTTCAAAGTTCTACAGTTCCAGGTCCAAAGATGATTGCAGTTCGGGCCTGAGACACCCAGGGCCCCAAAATCTCAGCAGAGCGTCAACCTGTCACCCAGGAGGTGCATGCTAAATTTGGTGCCTCTACCTCAACCAGAAGTAACAAAAATACCTCCATCTTTTTCCCAACTGCTGACTGCACAAAGGGCCTATGCTGAAATTTACACTATAAAGGGCAACAGTTCGGGCCCTGAGACACCCAGGGCCCAAAAATCGTAGCAGAGCGTCAACCTGTCACCCAGGAGGTGTATGCAAAATTTGGTGCCTCTACCTCAACCAGAAGTACCAAAAATACCTCCATCTTTTCCCAACTGCTGACTGCACAAAGGGCCTATTCTGAAATTTACACTATAAAGGGCAACTGTTTGGGCCAGTTAGCAGTTAGAGGTCTGACATTTTGCAGAGCTCTTCCCTGGGGACCTTGTAGGCACAGCCCAGTTTTCAAAGTTCTACCAGTTCCAGGACCAAAGATGATTGCAGTTCGGGCCCGAGACACCCAGGGGCCCCAAAATCTCAACAGAGCGTCAACCTGTCACCCAGGAGGTGTATGCAAAATTTGGTGCCTCTACCTCAACCAGAAGTACCAAAAATACCTCCATCTTTTTCCCAACTGCTGACTGCACAAAGGGCATATGCTGAAATTTACAATATAAAGGGCAGCTGATTGGGCCCCTTAGCAGTTAGAGTTCAGAAATTTTTGCGAGCTCTTCCCTGGGGTCCTTGGTGGAACAGCCCGGCTTTCAAAGTTCTACCAGTTCCAGGTCCAAAGATGATTGCAGTTCGGGCCCCAGACACCCAAGGGCCCCAAAATCTCAGCAGAGCGTCAACCTGTCACCCAGGAGGTGCATGCAAAATTTGGTGACTCTACCTCAACCAGATGTACAAAATTACCTCCATCTTTTTCCCAACTGCTGACTGCACAAAGGGCCTATGCTGAAATTTACACTAAAAGGGCAACTGTCTGGGCCCCTTAGAGGCTAGAGGTCTGAAATTTTCACGAGCTCTTCCTGGGGACCTTGTTGGCACAGCCCAGTTTTCAAAGTTCTACCAGTTCCAGGTCCAAAGATGATGCCAGCGACAGTTGATCCTAGAACACAAAGGTGCAGTTCGGGCCCCGAGACACCCAGGGGCCCCAAAATCTCAGCAGAGCGTCAACCTGTCACCCAGGAGGTGCATGCAAAATTTGGTGCCTCTACCTCAACCAGAAGTAACAAAAATACCTCCATCTTTTCCCAACTGCTGACTGCACAAAGGGCCTATGCTGAAATTTACACTATAAAGGGCAACAGTTCGGGCCTGAGACACCAGGGCCCCAAAATCTCAGCAGAGCGTCAACCTGTCACCCAGGAGGTGTATGCCAAATTTGGTGGCTCTACCTCAACCAGAAGTACTAAAATACCTCCATCTTTCCCAACTGCTGACTGCACAAAGGGCCTATGCTGAAATTTACACTATAAGGGCAACAGTTCGGGCCCTGAGACACCAGGGCCCAAAATCGTAGCAGAGCGTCAACCTGTCACCCAGGAGGTGTATGCAAAATTTGGTGCCTCTACCTCAACCAGAAGTACCAAAAATACCTCCATCTTTTTCCCAACTGCTGACTGCACAAAGGGCCTATTCTGAAATTTACATTATAAAGGGCAACTGTTTGGGCCAGTTAGCAGTTAGAGGTCTGACATTTTGCACGAGCTCTTCCCTGGGGACCTTGTAGGCACAGCCCAGTTTTCAAAGTTCTACCAGTTCCAGGACCAAAGATGATTGCAGTTCGGGCCCTGAGACACCCAGGGGCCCAAAACTGTAGCAGAGCGTCAACCTGTCACCCAGGAGGTGTATGCAAAATTTGGTGCCTCTACCTCAACCAGAAGTACCAAAAATACCTCCATCTTTTTCCCAACTGCTGACTGCACAAAGGGCATATGCTGAAATTTACAATATAAAGGGCAGCTGATTGGGCCCCTTAGCAGTTAGAGTTCAGAAATTTTGCACGAGATCTTCCTGGGGTCCTTGGTGGAACAGCCCGGCTTTCAAAGTTCTACCAGTTCCAGGTCAAAGATGATTGCAGTTCGGGCCCCGAGACACCCAAGGGCCCCAAAATCTCAGCAGAGCGTCAACCTGTCACCCAGGAGGTGTATGCAAAATTTGGTGACTCTACCTCAACCAGATGTACAAAAATTACCTCCATCTTTTTCCCAACTGCTGACTGCACAAAGGGCCTATGCTGAAATTTACACTAAAAGGGCAACTGTCTGGGCCCTTAGAGGCTAGAGGTCTGAAATTTTTCACGAGCTCTTCCTGGGGACCTTGTTGGCACAGCCCAGTTTTCAAAGTTCTACCAGTTCCAGGTCCAAAGATGATGCCAGCGGAGTTGATCCTAGAAAACACAAAGGTGCAGTTCGGGCCCGAGACACCCAGGGGCCCCAAAATCTCAGCAGAGCGTCAACCTGTCACCCAGGAGGTGCATGCAAAATTTGGTGCCTCTACCTCAACCAGAAGTAACAAAAATACCTCCATCTTTTCCCAACTGCTGACTGCACAAAGGGCCTATGCTGAAATTTACACTATAAAGGGCAACAGTTCGGGCCCTGAGACACCCAGGGGCCCCAAAATCTCAGCAGAGCGTCAACCTGTCACCCAGGAGGTGTATGCCAAATTTGGTGGCTCTACCTCAACCAAAGTACTAAAAATACCTCCATCTTTTTCCCAACTGCTGACTGCACAAAGGGCCTATGCTGAAATTTACACTATAAGGGCAACTGTTTGGGCCAGTTAGCAGTTAGAGGTCTGACATTTTGCACAGCTCTTCCTGGGGACCTTGTAGGCACAGTCCAGTTTTCAAAGTTGTACCAGTTCCAGGACCAAAGATGATTGCAGTTCGGGCCCCGAGACACCCAGGGGCCCCAAAATCTCAGCAGAGCGTCAACCTGTCACCCAGGAGGTGCATGCAAAATTTGGTGCCTCTACCTCAACCTGAAGTACCAAAAATACCTCCATCTTTCCCCAACTGCTGAAAGCACAAAGGGCCTATGCTGAAATTTACAATATAAAGGGCAACTGTTTGGGCCCCTTAGCAGTTAGAGGTCTGAAATTTTGCACGATCTCTTCCTGGGGCCCTTGGTGGCACAGCCGGCTTTCAAAGTTCTACCAGTTCCAGGTCCAATGATGATTGCAGTTCGGGCCCCGGACACCCAGGGCCCCAAATCTCAACAGAGCGTCAACCTGTCACCCAGGAGGTGCATGCAAAATTTGGTGCCTCTACCTCAACCTGAAGTACCAAAAATACCTCCATCTTTTCCCAACTGCTGAAAGCACAAAGGGCCTATGCTGAAATTTACAATATAAGGGCAACTGTTTGGGCCCCTTAGCAGCTAGAGGTCTGAAATTTTGCACGAGCTCTTCCCTGGGCCCTGTAGGCACAGCCCAGTTTTCAAAGTTCTACCAGTTCCAGGACCAAAGATGATTGCAGTTCGGGCCCCGAGACACCCAGGGGCCCAAAATCGCAGCAGAGCGTCAACCTGTCACACCAGGAGGTGTATGCAAAATTTGGTGCCTCTACCTCAACCAGAAGTACCAAAATACCTCCATCTTTCCCAACTGCTGACTGCACAAAGGGCATATGCTGAAATTTACAATATAAAGGGCAGCTGATTGGGCCCTTAGCATTTAGAGTTCAGAAATTTGTACAGAGCTCTTCCCTGGGGTCCTTGGTGGAACAGCCGGCTTTCAAAGTTCTACCAGTTCCAGGTCCAAAGATGATTGCAGTTCGGGCCCCGAGACACCCAGGGGCCCCAAAATCTCAGCAGAGCGTCAACCTGTCACCCAGGAGGTGCATGCAAAATTTGGTGACTCTACCTCAACCAGATGTACAAAATTACCTCCATCTTTTCCCAACTGCTGACTGCACAAAGGGCCTATGCTGAAATTTACACTAAAAGGGCAACTGTCTGGGCCCCTTAGAGGCTAGAGGTCTGAAATTTTCACGAGCTCTTCCTGGGGACCTTGTTGGCACAGCCCAGTTTTCAAAAGTTCTACCAGTTCCAGGTCCAAAGATCATGCCAGCGTGGTTGATCCTAGAAAACACAAAGGTGTGGTTCGGGCCCGAGACACCCAGGGGCCCCAAAATCTCAGCAGAGCGTCAACCTGTCACCCAGGAGGTGCATGCAAAATTTGGTGCCTCTACCTCAACCAGAAGTAACAAAAATACCTCCATCTTTTTCCCAACTGCTGACTGCACAAAGGGCCTATGCTGAAATTTACACTATAAAGGGCAACAGTTCGGGCCCTGAGACACCCAGGGGCCCCAAAATCTCAGCAGAGCGTCAACCTGTCACCCAGGAGGTGCATTCCAAATTTGGTGGCTCTACCTCAACCAAAGTACTAAAATACCTCCATCTTTTCCCAACTGCTGACTGCACAAAGGGCCTATGCTGAAATTTACACTATAAAGGGCAACTGTTTGGGCCAGTTAGCAGTTAGAGGTCTGACATTTTGCACAAGCTCTTCCTGGGGACCTTGTAGGCACAGTCCAGTTTTCAAAGTTGTACCATTTCCAGGACCAAAGATGATTGCAGTTCGGGCCCGAGACACCCAGGGGCCCCAAAATCTCAGCAGAGCGTCAACCTGTCACCCAGGAGGTGCATGCAAAATTTGGTGCCTCTACCTCAACCTGAAGTACCAAAAATACCTCCATCTTTTCCCAACTGCTGAAAGCACAAAGGGCCTATGCTGAAATATACAATATAAAGGGCAACTGTTTGGGCCCCTTAGCAGTTAGAGGTCTGAAATTTTGCACGATCTCTTCCTGGGGCCCTTGGTGGCACAGCCCGGCTTTCAAAGTTCTACCAATTCCAGGTCCAATGATGATTGCAGTTCGGGCCCGGGACACCCAGGGCCCCAAAATCTCAGCAGAGCGTCAACCTGTCACCCAGGAGGTGCATGCAAAATTTGGTGGCTCTACCTCAACCAGAAGTACTAAAAATACCTCCATCTTTTTCCCAACTGCTGACTGCACAAAGGGCCTATGCTGAAATTTACACTATAAGGGGCAACTATTTGGGCCAGTTAGCAGTTAGAGGTCTGACATTTTGCACAAGCTCTTCCTGGGGACCTTGTAGGCACAGTCCAGTTTTCAAAGTTGTACCAGTTCCAGGACCAAAGATGATTGCAGTTCGGGCCCCGAGACACCCAGGGGCCCCAAAATCTCAGCAGAGCGTCAACCTGTCACCCAGGAGGTGCATGCAAAATTTGGTGCCTCTACCTCAACCTGAAGTACAAAAATACCTCCATCTTTTTCCCAACTGCTGAAAGCACAAAGGGCCTATGCTGAAATTTACAATATAAAGGGCAACTGTTTGGGCCCCTTAGCAGTTAGAGGTCTGAAATTTTGCACGATCTCTTCCTGGGGCCTTGGTGGCACAGCCCGGCTTTCAAAGTTCTACCAGTTCCAGGTCCAATGATGATTGCAGTTCAGGCGACACCAGGGGCCCCAAAATCTCAGCAGAGCGTCAACCTGTCACCCAGAGGTGCATGCAAAATTTGGTGCCTCTACCTCAACCAAAGTACCAAAAATACCTCCATCTTTTCCCAACTGCTGACTGCACAAAGGGCATATGCTGAAATTTACACTATAAAGGGCAACTGTTTGGGCCCCTTAGCAGTTAGAGGTCTGAAATTTTGCACGATCTCTTCCTGGGGCCCTTGGTTGCAAAGTCCGGCTTTCAAAGTTCTACCAGTTCCAGGTCCAAAGATGATTGCAGTTCGGTCCCTGAGACACCCAGGGATCCCAAAATCTCAGCAGAGCGTCAACCTGTCACCCAGGAGGTGTATGCAAAATTTGGTGCCTCTACCTCACCCAGAAGTACCAAAAATACCTCCATCTTTTTCCCAACTGCTGACTGCACAAAGGGCATATGCTGAAATTTACAATATAAAGGGCAGCTGATTGGGCCCTTAGCAGTTAGAGTTCAGAAATTTTACGCAGGCTCTTCCCTGGGGTCCTTGGTGGAACAGCCCGGCTTTCAAAGTTCTACCAGTTCCAGGTCCAAAGATGATTGCAGTTCAGGCCCCGAGACACCCAGGGGCCCCAAAATCTCAGCAGAGCGTCAACCTGTCACCCAGGAGGTGCATGCAAAATTTGGTGCCTCTACCTCAACCAGAAGTACCAAAATACCTCCATCTTTTCCCAACTGCTGACTGCACAAAGGGCATATGCTGAAATTTACACTATAAAGGGCAACTGTTTGGGCCCCTTAGCAGTTAGAGGTCTGAAATTTTGCACGATCTCTTCCTGGGGCCCTTGGTTGCAAAGTCCGCTTTCAAAGTTCTACCAGTTCCAGGTCCAAAGATGATTGCAGTTCGGTCCCGGGAGACCCAGGGATCCCAAAATCTCAGCAGAGCGTCAACCTGTCACCCAGGAGGTGTATGCAAAATTTGGTGCCTCTACCTCAACCAGAAGTACAAAAATACCTCCATCTTTTTCCCAACTGCTGACTGCACAAAGGGCATATGCTGAAATTTACAATATAAAGGGCAGCTGATTGGGCCCCTTAGCAGTTAGAGTTCAGAAATTTTTCCCGAGCTCTTCCCTGGGGTCCTTGGTGGAACAGCCCGGCTTTCAAAGTTCTACCAGTTCCAGGTCAAAGATGATTGCAGTTCGGGCCCGAGACACCCAGGGGCCCAAAATCTCAGCAGAGCGTCAACCTGTCACCCAGGAGGTGCATGCAAAATTTGGTGCCTCTACCTCAACCAGAAGTAACAAAAATACCTCCATCTTTCCCAACTGCTGACTGCAGAGGCCTATGCTGAAATTTACACTATAAGGGCAACAGTTGGGCCCTGAGACACCCAGGGGCCCCAAAATCTCAGCAGAGCGTCAACCTGTCACCCAGGAGGTGTATGCCAAATTTGGTGGCTCTACCTCAACCAGAAGTACTAAAAATACCTCCATCTTTTCCCAACTGCTGACTGCACAAAGGGCCTATGCTGAAATTTACACTATAAAGGGCAACTGTCTGGGCCAGTTAGCAGTTAGAGGTCTGACATTTTGCACAAGCTCTTCCCTGGGGACCTTGTAGGCACAGTCCAGTTTTCAAAGTTGTACCAGTTCCAGGACCAAAGATGATTGCAGTTCGGGCCCCGAGACACCCAGGGGCCCCAAAATCTCAGCAGAGCGTCAACCTGTCACCCAGGAGGTGCATGCAAAATTTGGTGCCTCTACCTCAACCTGAAGTACCAAAAATACCTCCATCTTTTTCCCAACTGCTGAAAGCACAAAGGGCCTATGCTGAAATTTACAATATAAAGGGCAACTGTTTGGGCCCCTTAGCAGTTAGAGGTCTGAAATTTTGCACGATCTCTTCCCTGGGGCCTTGGTGGCACAGCCGGCTTTCAAAGTTCTACCAGTTCCAGGTCCAATGATGATTGAGTTCGGGCCCGAGACACCCAGGGGCCCCAAAATCTCAGCAGAGCGTCAACCTGTCACCCAGGAGGTGCATGCAAAATTTGGTGCCTCTACCTCAACCTGAAGTACCAAAAATACCTCCATCTTTTCCCAACTGCTGAAAGCACAAAGGGCCTATGCTGAAATTTACAATATAAAGGGCAACTGTTTGGGCCCTTAGCAGCTAGAGGTCTGAAATTTTGCGAGCTCTTCCCTGGGCACCTTGTAGGCACAGCCCAGTTTTCAAAAGTTCTACCAGTTCCAGGACCAAAGATGATTGCAGTTCGGGCCCGAGACACCGGGGCCCAAAAATCACGCAGAGCGTCAACCTGTCACCCAGGAGGTGTATGCAAAATTTGGTGCCTCTACCTCAACCAGAAGTACCAAAAATACCTCCATCTTTTTCCCAACTGCTGACTGCACAAAGGGCATATGCTGAAATTTACAATATAAAGGGCAACTGATTGGGCCCCTTAGCAGTTAGAGTTCAGAAATTTTGATACGAGCTCTTCCCTGGGGTCCTTGGTGGAACAGCCCGGCTTTCAAAGTTCTACCAGTTCCAGGTCCAAAGATGATTGCAGTTCGGGTCCCGAGACACCCAGGGGCCAAAATCTCAGCAGAGCGTCAACCTGTCACCCAGGAGGTGCATGCAAAATTTGGTGACTCTACCTCAACCAGATGTACAAAAATTACCTCCATCTTTTTCCCAACTGCTGACTGCACAAAGGGCCTATGCTGAAATTTACACTAAAAGGGCAACTGTCTGGGCCCCTTAGAGGCTAGAGGTCTGAATTTTTCACGAGCTCTTCCTGGGGACACTTGTTGGCACAGCCCGAGTTTCAAGTTCTACCAGTTCCAGGTCCAAAGATCATGCCAGCGGCCAGTTGATCCTAGAAAACACAAAGGTGTAGTTCGGGCCCCGAGACACCCAGGGCCCCAAAATCTCAACAGAGCGTCAACCTGTCACCCAGGAGGTGCATGCAAATTGGTGCCTCTACCTCAACCAGAAGTAACAAAAATACCTCCATCTTTTCCCAACTGCTGACTGCACAAAGGGCCTATGCTGAAATTTACACTATAAGGGGCAACAGTTCGGGCCCTGAGACACCTAGGAGCCCCAAAATCTCAGCAGAGCGTCAACCTGTCACCCAGGAGGTGCATTCCAAATTTGGTGGCTCTACCTCAACCAGAAGTACTAAAAATACCTCCATCTTTTTCCCAACTGCTGACTGCACAAAGGGCCTATGCTGAAATTTACACTATAAAGGGCAACTGTTTGGGCCAGTTAGCAGTTAGAGGTCTGACATTTTGCACAAGCTCTTCCTGGGGACCTTGTAGGCACAGTCCAGTTTTCAAAGTTGTACCAGTTCCAGGACCAAAGATGATTGCAGTTCGGGCCCGGAGACACCCAGGGCCCCAAAATCTCAGCAGAGCGTCAACCTGTCACCCAGGAGGTGCATGCAAAATTTGGTGCCTCTACCTCAACCTGAAGTACCAAAAATACCTCCATCTTTTTCCCAACTGCTGAAAGCACAAAGGGCCTATGCTGAAATATACAATATAAAGGGCAACTGTTTGGGCCCCTTAGCAGTTAGAGGTCTGAAATTTTGCACGATCTCTTCCTGGGGCCCTTGGTGGCACAGCCCGGCTTTCAAAGTTCTACCAATTCCAGGTCCAATGATGATTGCAGTTCGGGCCCGAGACACCCAGGGGCCCCAAAATCTCAGCAGAGCGTCAACCTGTCACCCAGGAGGTGCATGCAAAATTTGGTGGCTCTACCTCAACCAGAAGTACTAAAAATACCTCCATCTTTTTCCCAACTGCTGACTGCACAAAGGCCTATGCTGAAATTTACACTATAAAGGGCAACTATTTGGGCCAGTTAGCAGTTAGAGGTCTGACATTTTGCACAAGCTCTTCCTGGGGACCTTGTAGGCACAGTCCAGTTTTCAAAGTTGTACCAGTTCCAGGACCAAAGATGATTGCAGTTCGGGCCCTGAGACACCCAGGGCCCCAAAATCTCAGCAGAGCGTCAACCTGTCACCCAGGAGGTGCATGCAAAATTTGGTGCCTCTACCTCAACCTGAAGTACCAAAAATACCTCCATCTTTTTCCCAACTGCTGAAAGCACAAAGGGCCTATGCTGAAATTTACAATATAAAGGGCAACTGTTTGGGCCCCTTAGCAGTTAGAGGTCTGAAATTTTGCACAATCTCTTCCCTGGGCCCTTGGTGGCAGTGGCTTTCAAAGTTCTACCAGTTCCAGGTCCAATGATGATTGCAGTTCAGGCCCGAGACACCCAGGGGCCCCAAAATCTCAGCAGAGCGTCAACCTGTCACCCAGGAGGTGCATGCAAAATTTGGTGCCTCTACCTCAACCAGAAGTACCAAAAATACCTCCATCTTTTTCCCAACTGCTGACTGCACAAAGGGCATATGCTGAAATTTACACTATAAGGGCAACTGTTTGGGCCCCTTAGTAGTTAGAGGTCTGAAATTTTGCAGATCTCTTCCCTGGGGCCCTTGGTTGCAAAGTCCGGCTTTCAAAGTTCTACCAGTTCCAGGTCCAAAGATGATTGCAGTTCGGTCCCCGAGACACCCAGGGATCCCAAAATCTCAGCAGAGCGTCAACCTGTCACCCAGGAGGTGTATGCAAAATTTGGTGCCTCTACCTCAACCAGAAGTACCAAAATACCTCCATCTTTTTCCCAACTGCTGACTGCACAAAGGGCATATGCTGAAATTTACAATATAAAGGGCAGCTGATTGGGCCCTTAGCAGTTAGAGTTCAGAAATTTTGCACGAGCTCTTCCCTGGGGTCCTTGGTGAAACAGCCGGGCTTTCAAAGTTCTACCAGTTCCAGGTCCAAAGATGATTGCAGTTCGGGCCCGAGACACCCAGGGGCCCCAAAATCTCAGCAGAGCGTCAACCTGTCACCCAGGAGGTGCATGCCAAATTTGGTGGCTCTACCTCAACCAGAAGTACTAAAAATACCTCCATCTTTTTCCCAACTGCTGACTGCACAAAGGGCCTATGCTGAAATTTACACTATAAAGGGCAACTATTTGGGCCAGTTAGCAGTTAGAGGTCTGACATTTTGCACAAGCTCTTCCCTGGGGACCTTGTAGGCACAGTCAGTTTTCAAAGTTGTACCAGTTCCAGGACCAAAGATGATTGCAGTTCGGGCCCTGAGACACCCAGGGGCCCCAAAATCTCAGCAGAGCGTCAACCTGTCACCCAGGAGGTGCATGCAAAATTTGGTGCCTCTACCTCAACCTGAAGTACCAAAAATACCTCCATCTTTTTCCCAACTGCTGAAAGCACAAAGGGCCTATGCTGAAATTTACAATATAAAGGGCAACTGTTTGGGCCCCTTAGCAGTTAGAGGTCTGAAATTTTGCACGATCTCTTCCCTGGGGCCTTGGTGGCACAGCCCGGCTTTCAAAGTTCTACCAGTTCCAGGTCCAATGATGATTGCAGTTCGGGCCCCGAGACACCCAGGGGCCCCAAAATCTCAGCAGAGCGTCAACCTGTCACCCAGGAGGTGCATGCAAAATTTGGTGCCTCTACCTCAACCAGAAGTACCAAAAATACCTCCATCTTTTTCCCAACTGCTGACTGCACAAAGGGCATATGCTGAAATTTACACTATAAAGGGCAACTGATTGGGCCCCTTAGCAGTTAGAGTTCTGAAATTTTGCGATCTCTTCCTGGGGCCCTTGGTTGCAAGAGTCGGCTTTCAAAGTTCTACCAGTTCCAGGTCCAAAGATGATTGCAGTTCGGTCCCGAGACACCCAGGGATCCCAAAATCTCAGCAGAGCGTCAACCTGTCACCCAGGAGGTGTATGCAAAATTTGGTGCCTCTACCTCAACCAGAAGTACCAAAAATACCTCCATCTTTTCCCAACTGCTGACTGCACAAAGGGCATATGCTGAAATTTACAATATAAAGGGCAGCTGATTGGGCCCCTTAGCAGTTAGAGTTCAGAAATTTTGCAGGCTCTTCCCTGGGGTCCTTGGTGGAACAGCCGGGCTTTCAAAGTTCTACCAGTTCCAGGTCCAAAGATGATTGCAGTTCGGGCCCCGAGACACCCAGGGCCCCAAAATCTCAGCAGAGCGTCAACCTGTCACCCAGGAGGTGCATGCCAAATTTGGTGGCTCTACCTCAACCAGAAGTACTAAAAATACCTCCATCTTTTCCCAACTGCTGACTGCACAAAGGGCCTATGCTGAAATTTACACTATAAGGGCAACTATTTGGGCCAGTTAGCAGTTAGAGGTCTGACATTTTGCACAAGCTCTTCCCTGGGGACCTTGTAGGCACAGTCCAGTTTTCAAAGTTGTACCAGTTCCAGGACCAAAGATGATTGCAGTTCGGGCCCGAGACACCCAGGGCCCCAAAATCTCAGCAGAGCGTCAACCTGTCACCCAGGAGGTGCATGCAAAATTTGGTGCCTCTACCTCAACCTGAAGTACCAAAAATACCTCCATCTTTTCCCAACTGCTGAAAGCACAAAGGGCCTATGCTGAAATTTACAATATAAAGGGCAACTGTTTGGGCCTCTTGCAGTTAGAGGTCTGAAATTTTGCACGATCTCTTCCTGGGGCCCTTGGTGGCACAGCCCGGCTTTCAAAGTTCTACCAGTTCCAGGTCCAATGATGATTGCAGTTCAGGCCCCGAGACACCCAGGGCCCAAAATCTCAGCAGAGCGTCAACCTGTCACCCAGGAGGTGCATGCAAAATTTGGTGCCTCTACCTCAACCAGAAGTACCAAAAATACCTCCATCTTTTTCCCAACTGCTGACTGCACAAAGGGCATATGCTGAAATTTACACTATAAAGGGCAACTGTTTGGGCCCCTTAGCAGTTAGAGGTCTGAAATTTTGCACGATCTCTTCCTGGGGCCCTTGGTTGCAAAGTCCGGCTTTCAAAAGTTCTACCAGTTCCAGGTCCAAAGATGATTGCAGTTCGGTCCCGAGACACCCAGGGATCCCAAAATCTCAGCAGAGCGTCAACCTGTCACCCAGAGGTGTATGCAAAATTTGGTGCCTCTACCTCAACCAGAAGTACCAAAATACCTCCATCTTTCCCAACTGCTGACTGCACAAAGGGCATATGCTGAAATTTACAATATAAAGGGCAGCTGATTGGGCCCTAGCAGTTAGAGTTCAGATTTGCCTGAGCTCTTCCCTGGGGTCCAGAACAGCCCGCTTTCAAAGTTCTACCAGTTCCAGGTCCAAAGATGATTGCAGTTCGGGCCCCGAGACACCCAGGGCCCCAAAATCTCAGCAGAGCGTCAACCTGTCACCCAGGAGGTGCATGCCAAATTTGGTGGCTCTACCTCAACCAGAAGTACTAAAAATACCTCCATCTTTTCCCAACTGCTGACTGCACAAAGGGCCTATGCTGAAATTTACACTATAAAGGCAACTGTTTGGGCCAGTTAGCAGTTAGAGGTCTGACATTTTGCACAAGCTCTTCCCTGGGGACCTTGTAGGCACAGTCCAGTTTTCAAAGTTCAATCAGTTCCAGGACCAAAGATGATTGCAGTTCGGGCCCGAGACACCCAGGGGCCCCAAAATCTCAGCAGAGCGTCAACCTGTCACCCAGGAGGTGCATGCAAATTTGGTGGCTCTACCTCAACCAAGTACTAAAAATACCTCCATCTTTTTCCCAACTGCTGACTGCACAAAGGGCCTATGCTGAAATTTACACTATAAAGGGCAACTGTTTGGGCCAGTTAGCAGCTAGAGGTCTGACATTTTGCACAAGCTCTTCCCTGGGACCTTGTAGGCACAGTCCAGTTTTCAAAGTTCTACCAGTTCCAGGTCCAAAGATGATTGCAGTTCGGGCCCCGAGACACCCAGGGCCCCCAAAATCTCAGCAGATCGTCAACCTGTCACCCTGGAGGTGCATGCAAAATTTGGTGCCTCTACGTCAACCAGAAGTACCAAAAATACCTCCATCTTTTTTCCCAACTGCTGAATGCACAAAGGCCTATGCTGAAATTTACACTTAAAAGGGCAACTGTTTGGGCCCTTAGCAGCTAGAGGTCTGAAATTTTGCACAAGCTCTTCCCTGGGGCCCTTGGTGGCACAGCCCGGTTTTCAAAGTTCTACCAGTTCCAGGTCCAAAGATGATTGCAGTTCGCGCCCCGAGAAACCCAGGGCCCCCAAAATCTCAGCAGATCGTCAACCTGTCACCCTGGAGGTGCATGCAAAATTTGGTGCCTCTACCTCAACCAGAAGTACCAAAAATACCTCCATCTTTTTTCCCAACTGCTGACTGCACAAAGAGCCTATGCTGAAATTTACAATAAAAGGGCAACAGTTCGGGCCCCTTAGCAGCTAGGGGTCCTAAAATCTCAGCAGAGCATCAACCTGTCACCCATGAGGTGCATATAATTTGTTGCCTCTACTTTCAAAAAGTACTACCTCATCTTTTCCCCAACGCTGACTGCACAAGAGATTACGTTCGGGCCCCGAGACACCAGGGGCCCCAAAATCTCAGCAGAGCGTCAACCTGTCACCCAGGAGGTGCCAAAATTTGGTGCCTCTACCTCAACCAGAAGTACTAAAAATACCTCCATCTTTTTCCCAACTGCTGACTGCACAAAGGGCCTATGCTGAAATTTACACTATAAAGGGCAACTGTTTGGGCCCCTAGTTAGCAGTTAGAGGTCTGAAATTTTGCACAAGCTCTTCCCTGGGGACCTTGTAGGCACAGTCCAGTTTTCCAAGTTCTACCAGTTCCAGGTCCAAAGATGATTGCAGTTCGGGCCCCGAGACACCCAGGGCCCCAAAATCAGCAGATCGCGTCAACCTGTCACCCAGGAGGTGCATGCAAAATTTGGTGCCTCTACCTCAACCAGAAGTACCAAAAATACCTCCATCTTTTTCCCAACTGCTGAATGCACAAAGGGCCTATGCTGAAATTTACACTATAAAGGGCAACTGTTTGGCCCCTAGCAGTTAGAGGTCTGAAATTTTGCACGATCTTCCCTGGGGCCTGGTGGCACAGCCCGGTTTTCAAAGTTCTACCAGTTCCAGGTCCAACGATGATTGCAGTTCGGGCCCTGAGACACCCAGGGCCCCAAAATCTCAGCAAAGCGTCAACCTGTCACCCAGAAGGTGCATGCAAAATTTGTGCCTCTATCTCAACCAGAAGTACCAAAAATACCTCCATCTTTTTCCCAACTGCTGACTGCACAAAGAGCCTATGCTGAAATTTACACATAAAAGGGCAACAGTTCGGGCCCTGAGACACCTAGGGGCCCTAAAATCTCAGCAGAGCATCAACCTGTCACCCTGGAGGTGCATGCAAATTTGGTGGCTCTACCTCAACCAGAAGTACCAAAATTATTTCCATCTTTTTCCCAACTGCTGACTGCACAAAGGCAAGCTGAATTTACAATATAAAGGGCAACAGTTCGGGCCCCGAGACACCCAGGGCCCCAAAATCTCAGCAGATCGTCAACCTGTCACCCAGGAGGTGCATGCAAATTTGGTGGCTCTACCTCAACCAGAAGTACCAAAAATACCTCCATCTTTTTCCCAACTGCTGACTGCACAAAGGGCCTATGCTGAAATTTACACTAT
>NW_025899746.1:63937-131070 GCF_022539355.2 Hippoglossus stenolepis
GAGGTGTATGTTTTTTTGACTGAATGGAGAATTTCAGTGTGAAGGCCATGAAAGCCATCTATGAGAATCACAGAGTACTTCAAGCTGATATTTCAAGACAGAGGAAGTGGCTGATTTCCAATAAAAATGGGAAGCTTATAGAGTGCTGCTTCAAAGACAGGTGGCTACACCTGTAGGTACATGTGAGGATGAGATATTGAGAGAAATAATTCCTTACCCTAACCCTATAGATGAGAATTCTGGAAATTCCAAATTCCAATCAAATTCAAATTCAATTCAATTCCAATTCCATTCCATATTCACATTCCACATTCCAAATTTCACATTCCACATTCCAAATTCCAAATTCTCATCTTAACATGTGTATGCGATTTGGACTATAAGAGTGTGGAATGAAGTTTAACAGTGGTGAGGAATTGTAATGTGGTGATTGTATGGCAGCCTATTTTTGTTTGCTCATAGATGAAGTCCCTAATTTTGTACACATAAACCTTAGAAGGGTCTGAGTACAACATGTGTTGACACCAGATTTTTCAAAGTTCTGCAGGTTCAGGTCCAAAGATGATGCCAGCTGACCAGTTGATCCTAAACACACAAGGTGCAGTTCGAACCCCGAGACACCCAGGAGCCCCAAAATATCAACAGAGCGTCAACCTGTCACCCCAGGAGGTGCATGCAAAATTTGGTGCCTCTGCTCTAGCCAGAAGTACAAAAATACCTCCATCTTTCCCAACTGCTGACTGCACAAAGGGCCTATGCTGGAAATTACACTATAAAGGGCAACTGTTTGGGCCCTTAGCAGTTAGAGGTCTGAAGAATTTTGCCTGAGCTCTTCCCTGGGAGGCCCTTGGTGGTACAGCCTGGTTTTCAAAGTTCTGCCTGTTACAGGTCCAAAGATGATGCCAGGAGGCCAGTTGATCCTGAAACCCACACAGGTGCAGTTCGGTCCCCGAACCGCCCAGGGAGCCCCAGATTGCCTTTTAGTCTCAACCTGGCACCCTGGAGGTGTATGTTTTTGACTGAATGGAGAATTTCAGTGTGAAGGCCATAGAAAGCCATCTATGAGAATCTGGAAGTACTTCAAGGCTGATATTCAAAGACAGAGGAGAGTGGGCTGATTTCCAATAAAAATGGAAGCTTATAGAGTGCTGCTTCAAAGACAGGTGGCTACACCACTAGCAGAGTACATGTGAGGATGAGATATTAAGGAAGGAAATAATTCCTTACCTAACCCTGACCCTATAGATGAGAATCTGGAATTCCAAATTCCAAATTCCAAATTCAGTCAATTCAATTCACATTCCACATTCATTCCAAATTTCACATTCCACATTCCAAATTCCAAATTCTCATCTTAACATCATACATGGAATTTGGACTATAGAACTCCAATGGAATGGAAATTCTTTGGTGTGAAGGTGAGGAATTGTAATGTGGTGATTGTATGGCAGCCTTTTTTGTTTGCTCATAGATAAAAGTCCTAATTTTGTACACATAAACCTTAGAAGGGTCTGAGTACAACATATTGACACCAAGGTTTTCAAAGTTCTGCCAGTTCCAGGTCCCAAAGATAATGCCAGCGATGATTGATCTAAAACACACAAGGGTGCAGTTCGGACCCGAGACACCCAGGGGCCCCACAATATCCAGCAGAGCGTCAACCTGTCACCCAGGTACATGCAAAATTTGGTGCCTCTACCTCAGCCAGAAGTACCAAAATACCTCCCATCTTTCCCAACTGCTGACTGCACAAAGGGCCTATGCTGAAATGTACACTATAAAGGGCAACTGTTTAGGCCCCTTAGAAGCTAGAGGTCTGAAATTTTGCACAAACTCTTACTTGGGGCCCTTGGTGGCACAGCGGTTTTCAAAGTTCTACCAGTTCCAGGTCAAAGATGATTGCAGTTCGGGCCCTGAGACACCCAGGGGCCCAAAATCTCAACAGGCGTCAACCTGTCACCCAGGAGGTGCATGCGGTGGTGGCTCTACCTTAACCAGAAGTACTAAAAATACCTCCATCTTTTCCCAACTGCTGACTACAAAAGGGCCCATGCTGAAATTTACACCATAAAGGGCAGCTGTTTGGGCCCCTTAGCAGTTAGAGGTCTGAAATTTTGCACAAGTTCTTCCCTGCGGCCCTTGGTGGCACAGTGCGGCTTTCAACTACCAGTTCCAGGTCCAAAGATGATTGCAGTTCCAGGCCCCGAGACACCAGGGCCCCAAAATCTCAGCAGAGCGTCAACCTGTCACCCAGGAGGTGCATGCTAAATTTGGTGGCTCTACCTCAACCAGAAGTACCAAAAATACCTCCATCTTTCCCAACTGCTGACTGCACAAGGGCCTATGCTGAAATTTACACTATAAAGGGCAACAGTTCAGCACTGAGACACCCAGGGCCCCAAAATCTCAGCAGAGCGTCAACCTGTCACCCAGGAGGTGCATGCTAAATTTGGTGGCTCTACCTCAGCCAGAAGTACTAAAAATACCTCCATCTTTTTCCCAACTGCTGACTGCACAAAGGGCCTATGCTGAAATTTACACTATAAAGGGCAACTGTTTGGGCCAGTTAGCAGTTAGAGTCTGACATTTTGCACGAGCTCTTCCCTGGGGCCCTTGGTGAACAGCCCGGCTTTCAAAGTTCTACCAGTTCCAGGTCCAAAGATGATTGCAGTTTCTGCCCTGAGACACCCAGGGCCCCAAAATATCAGCAGAGCGTCAACCTGTCACCCAGGAGGTGCATGCAAAATTTGGTGCCTCTATCTCAACCAAAGTACCAAAAATACCTCCATCTTTTCCCAACTGCTGACTGCACAAAGGGCCTATGCTGAAATTTACACTATAAGGGGCAACTGTTTAGGCCCCTTAGCAGCTAGAGGTCTGAAATTTGTGCCTAGCTCTTCCCTGGGGCCCTTGGTGGTACAGCCTGGTTTTCAAAGTTCTGCCTGTTACAGGTCCAAAGATGATGCCTGAGGCCAGTTGATCCTGAAACCCAGACAGGTGCAGTTCGGTCCCAGACCACCCAGGGCCCCAGATTCGCAGCACAGTCTCAATCTGGCACCCTGGAGGTTATGTTTTTGACTGAATGGAGAATTTCAGTGTGAAGGCCATAGAAAGCCATCTATGAGAATCTGGAAGTACTTCAAAGGCTGATATTTCAAAGACAGAGGAGAGAGTGGGCTGATTTCCATAAAAATGGAAGCTTATAGAGTGCTGCTTCAAAGACAGGTGGCTACACCACTGTAGGTACATGTGAGGATGAGATATTAAGGAAGGAAATAATTCCTTACCCTAACCCTATAGATGAGAATCTGGAATTCCAAATTCCAAATTCCAAATTCAATTCAATTCCAATTCCAATTCCATTCCATTCCACATTCCACATTCCAAATTTCACATTCCACATTCCAAATTCCAAATTCTCATCTTAACATGTATACATGGAATTTGGACTATAAATTGTGGAATGGAGAATTTAACAGTGTGGTGAGGAATTGTAATGTGGTGATTACTATGGCAGCCTTTTTGTTTGCTCATAGATAGAAGTCCTAATTTTGTACACATAAACCTTAGAAGGGTCTGAGTACAACATATTGACACCAAGGTTTTCAAAGTTCTGCCAGTTCCAGGTCCAAAGATGATGCCAGCGCCAGTTGATCCTAAAACACACAAAGGTGCAGTTCGGGCCCTAGACACCCAGGGCCCAAAATATCAGCAGAGCGTCAACCTGTCACCCAGGAGGTGCATGCAAAATTTGGTGCCTCTATCTCAACCAGAAGTACCAAAAATACCTCCATCTTTTTCCCAACTGCTGACTGCACAAAGGGCCTATGCTGAAATTTACACTATAAAGGGCAACTGTTTGGGCCCCTTAGCAGTTAGAGGTCTGAAATTTTGCCTGAGTCTCTTCCTGGGCCCTTGGTGGTACAGCCTGGTTTTCAAAGTTCTGCCTGTTACAGGTCCAAAGATGATGCCAGAGGCCAGTTGATCCTGAAACCCACACAGGTGCAGTTCGGTCCCGAACCACCCAGAGCCCCAGATTCACAGCACAGTCTCAACCTGGCACCCTGGAGGTGTATGTTTTTGACTGAATGGAAATTTCAGTGTGAAGGCCATGAAAGCCATCATGAAATCTGGAAGTACTTAAAGGCTGATATTTCAGACAGAGGAGAGAGGGGTGATTCAATAAAATGGAACTTATAGAGTGCTGCTTCAAAGACAGGTGGCTACACCACTGTAGGTACATGAGATGAGATATTAAGGAAGGAAATAATTCCTTACCTAACCCTAACCCTATAGATGAGAATCTGAATTCCAAATTCCAAATTCCAAATTCAATTCAATTCCACATTCCACATTCCACATTCAAATTTCACTTCCATTCAAATTCCAAATTCTCATCTTAACATGTATACATGGAATTTGGACTATAAATTGTGGAATGGAGGAATTTAACAGTGTGGAGAATTATGTGGTGATTGTATGGCAGCCTTTTTTGTTTGCTCATAGATAGAAGTCCCTAATTTTGTACATAAACCTTAGAAGGGTCTGAGTACAACATATTGACACCAAGGTTTTCAAAGTTCTGCCAGTTCCAGGTCCAAAGATGATGCCAGCATCAGTTGATCCTAAAACACACAAAGGTGCAGTTCGGGCCCCGAGACACCCAGGGGCCCCAAAATATCAGCAGAGCGTCAACCTGTCACCCAGGAGGTGCATGCAATGGTGCCTCTACCTCAACCAGAAGTACCAAAAATACCTCCATCTTTTTCCCAACTGCTGACTGCACAAAGGGCCTATGCTGAAATGTACACTATAAAGGGCAACTGTTTAGGCCCCTTAGAAGCTAGAGGTCTGAAATTTTGCACAAACTCTTACTTGGGGCCCTTGGTGGCACAGCCCGGTTTTCAAAGTTCTACCAGTTCCAGGTCCAAAGATGATTGCAGTTCGGGCCCTGAGACACCCAGAGGCCCCAAAATCTCAGGAAGCGTCAACCTGTCACCCAGGAGGTGCATGCTAAATTTGGTGGCTCTACCTAAACCAGAAGTACTAAAAATACCTCCATCTTTTTCCCAACTGCTGACTGCACAAAGGGCCCATGCTGAAATTTACACCAAAGGGCAACTGTTTGGGCCTCTGCAGTTAGAGGTCTGAAATTTTGCAGAGTTCTTCCTGCGGCCCTTGGTGGCACAGTCCGGCTTTCAAAGTTCTACCAGTTCCAGGTCCAAAGATGATTGCAGTTCGGGCCCCGAGACACCAGGGCCCCAAAATCTCAGCAGAGCGTCAACCTGTCACCCAGGAGGTGCATGCAAAATTTGGTGCCTCTATCTCAACAGAAGTACCAAAAATACCTCCATCTTTTCCCAACTGCTGACTGCACAAAGGGCCTATGCTGAAATTTACACTATAAAGGGCAACAGTTCGGGCCCTGAGACACAGAGGCCCCAAAATCTCAACAGAGCGTCAACCTGTCACCCAGGAGGTGCATGCTAAATTTGGTGGCTCTACCTCAACCAGAAGTACCAAAAATACCTCCATCTTTTCCCAACTGCTGACTGCACAAAGGGCCTATGCTGAAATTTTCACTATAAAGGGCAACAGTTCGGGCCCTGAGACACCCAGGGCCCCAAAATCTCAGCAGAGCGTCAACCTGTCACCCAGGAGGTGCATGCTAAATTTGGTGGCTCTACCTCAACCAGAAGTACCAAAAATACCTCCATCTTTTCCCAACTGCTGACTGCACAAAGGGCCTATGCTGAAATTTACACTATAAAGGGCAACAGTTCGGGCCCTGAGACACCCAGGGACCCAAAATCTCAGCAGAGCGTCAACCTGTCACCCAGGAGGTGCATGCTAAATTTGGTGGCTCTACCTAAACCAGAAGTACTAAAAATACCTCCATCTTTTCCCAACTGCTGACTGCACAAAGGGCCCATGCTGAAATTTACACCATAAAGGGCAACTGTTTGGGCCCCTTAGCAGTTAGAGGTCTGAAATTTTGCACAAGTTCTTCCCTGCGGCCCTTGGTGGACACAGTGCGGCTTTCAAAGTTCTACCAGTTCCAGGTCCAAAGATGATTGCAGTTCGGGCCCCGAGACACCCAGGGGGCCCCAAATCTCAGCAGAGCGTCAACCTGTCACCCAGGAGGTGCATGCTAAATTTGGTGGCTCTACCTCACCAGAAGTACCAAAAATACCTCCATCTTTTCCCAACTGCTGAAAGGGCCTATGCTGAAATTTACACTATAAAGGGCAACAGTTCGGGCACTGAGACACCCAGGGCCCCAAAATCTCAGCAGAGCGTCAACCTGTCACCAGGAGGTGCATGCATGCTAAATTTGGTGGCTCTACCTCAACCAGAAGTACTAAAATACCTCCATCTTTTCCCAACTGCTGACTGCACAAAGGTCCTATGCTGAAATTTACACTATAAAGGGCAACTGTTTGGGCCAGTTAGCAGTTAGAGGTCTGACATTTTGCGAGCTCTTCCCTGGGGCCCTTGGTGAAACAGCCCGGCTTTCAAAGTTCTACCAGTTCCAGGTCCAAAGATGATTGCAGTTTTGGGCCTGAGACACCCAGGGGCCCCAAAATCTCAGCAGAGCGTTAACCTGTCACCCAGAAGGTGCATGCAAAATTTGGTGCCTCTATCTCAACCAGAAGTACCAAAAATACCTCCATCTTTTCCCAACTGCTGACTGCACAAAGGGCCTATGCTGAAATTTACACTATAAAGGGCAACAGTTCGGGCCCTGAGACACCCAGGGCCCAAAATCTCAGCAGAGCGTCAACCTGTCACCCAGGAGGTGCATGCTAAATTTGGTGGCTCTACCTCAACCAGAAGTACTAAAAATACCTCCATCTTTTCCCAACTGCTGACTGCACAAAGGGCCTATGCTAAAATTTACACTATAAAGGGCAACTGTTTGGGCCAGTTAGCAGTTAGAGGTCTGAAATTTTGCACGAGCTCTTCCTGGGGCCTGGTGGTACAGCCTGGTTTTCAAAGTTCTGCCTGTTACAGGTCCAAAGATGATGCCAGAGGCCAGTTGATCCTGAAACCCACACAGGTGCAGTTCGGTCCCCAGACCACCCAGAGCCCCAGATTCGCAGCACAGTCTCAACCTGGCACCCTGGAGGTGTATGTTTTTGACTGAATGGAGAATTTCAGTGTGAAGGCCATAGAAAGCCATCTATGAGAATCTGGAAGTACTTCAAAGGCTGATATTTCAAAGACAGAGGGAGAGAGTGGGCTGATTTCCAATAAAAATGGAAGCTTATAGAGTGCTGCTTCAAAGACAGGTGGCTACACCACTGTAGGTACATGTGAGGATGAGATATTAAGGAAGGAAATAATCCTTACCTAACCTAACCCTATAGATGAGAATCTGGAATTCCAAATTCCAAATTCCAAATTCCAAATTCAAATTCCAATTCCAATTCCAATTCCACATTCCACATTCCAAATTTCACATTCCAATTCCAAATTCCAAATTCTCATCTTAACATGTATACATGGAATTTGGAATATAAATTGTGGAATGGAGAAATCTGGTCGTGAGTGAGGAATTGTAATGTGGTGATTGTATGGCAGCCTTTTTTGTTTGCTCATAGATAGAAGTCCCTAATTTTGTACATAAACCTTAGAAGGGTCTGAGTTCAACATATTGACACCAAGGTTTTCAAAGTTCTGCCAGTTCCAGGTCCAAAGATAATGCCAGCGGCCAGTTGATCCTAAAACACACAAGGTGCAGTTCGGGCCCCAGGACACCAGGGGCCCCACAATATCAGCAGAGCGTCAACCTGTCACCCAGGAGGTGCATGCAAAATTTGGTGCCTCTACCTCAACCAGAAGTACCAAAAATACCTCCATCTTTTTCCCAACTGCTGACTGCACAAAGGGCCTATGCTGAAATGTACACTATAAAGGGCAACTGTTTAGGCCCCTTAGCAGCTAGAGGTCTGAAATTTTGCACAAACTCTTACTTGGGGCCCTTGGTGGCACAGCCCGGTTTTCAAAGTTCTACCAGTTCCAGGTCCAAACATGATTGCAGTTCGGGCCCTGAGACACCCAGGGGCCCCAAAATCTCAGCAGAGCGTCAACCTGTCACCCAGAAGGTGCATGCAAAATTTGGTGCCTCTATCTCAACCAGAAGTACCAAAAATACCTCCATCTTTTTCCCAACTGCTGACTGCACAAAGGGCCTATGCTCAAATTTACACTATAAAGGGCAACAGTTCGGGCCCTGAGACACCCAGGGGGCCCAAAATCTCAGCAGAGCGTCAACCTGTCACCCAGGAGGTGCATGCTAAATTTGGTGGCTCTACCTCAACCAAAAGTACTAAAAATACCTCCATCTTTTTCCCAACTGCTGACTGCACAAAGGGCCTATGCTGAAATTTACACTATAAAGGGCAACTGTTTGGGCCCCTTAGCAGTTAGAGGTCTGAAATTTTGCACGAGCTCTTCCCTGGGGCCCTTGGTGGTACAGCCTGGTTTTCAAAGTTCTGCCTATTACAGGTCCAAAGATGATGCCAGAGGCCAGTTGATCCTGAAACCCACACAGGTGCAGTTCGGTCCCCGAACCACCCAGGGGCCCCAGATTCGCAGCACAGTCTCAACCTGGCACCCTGGAGGTGTATGTTTTTTGACTGAATGGAGAATTTCAGTGTGAAGGCCATAGAAAGCCATCTATGAGAATCTGGAAGTACTTCAAAGGCTGATATTTCAAAGACAGAGGGAGAGAGTGGGCTGATTTCCAATAAAAATGGAAGCTTATAGAGTGCTGCTTCAAAGACAGGTGGCTACACCACTGTAGGTACATGTGAGGATGAGATATTAAGGAAGGAAATAATTCCTTACCCTAACCCTAACCCTATAGATGAGAATCTGGAATTCAAATTCCAAATTCCAAATTCAATTCAATTCCAATTCCATTCCACATTCCAAATTTCACATCCACATTCCAAATTCCAAATTCTCATCTTAACATGTATACATGGAATTTGGACTATAAATTGGAATGGAGAATTCTAACAGTGTGAGTGAGGAATTGTAATGTAGTGATTGTATGGCAGCCTTTTTTGTTTGCTCATAGATAGAAGTCCCTAATTTTGTACACATAAACCTTAGAAGGGTCTGAGTACAACATATTGACACCAAGGTTTTCAAAGTTCTGCCAGTTCCAGGTCCAAAGATGATGCCAGCGAGTTGATCCTAAAACACACAAAGGTGCAGTTCGGGCCCTGAGACACCCAGAGGCCCCAAAATATCAGCATAGCGTCAACCTGTCACCCAGGAGGTGCATGCAAAATTTGGTGCCTCTACCTCAACCAGAAGTACCAAAAATACCTCCATCTTTTTCCCAACTGCTGACTGCACAAAGGGCCTATGCTGAAATGTACACTATAAAGGGCAACTGTTTAGGCCCCTTAGCAGCTAGAGGTCTGAAATTTTGCACAAACTCTTACTTGGGGCCCTTGGTGGCACAGCCCGGTTTTCAAAGTTCTACCAGTTCCAGGTCCAAACATGATTGCAGTTCGGGCCCCGAGACACCCAGGGGCCCCAAAATCTCAGCAGAGCGTCAACCTGTCACCCAGGAGGTGCATGCAAAATTTGGTGCCTCTACCTCAAGAAGTACCAAAATACCTCCATCTTTTCCCAACTGCTGACTGCACAAGGGCATATGCTGAAATTTACAATATAAAGGGCAGCTGATTGGGCCCCTTAGCAGTTAGAGTTCAGAAATTTTGCACGAGCTCTTCCTGGGGTCCTTGGTGGAACAGCCCGGCTCCAAGTTCTACCAGTTCCAGGTCCAAAGATGATTGCAGTTCGGGCCCGAGACACCCAAGGGCCCCAAAATCTCAGCAGAGCGTCAACCTGTCACCCAGGAGGTGCATGCAAAATTTGGTGACTCTACCTCAACCAGATGTACAAAAATTACCTCCATCTTTTCCCAACTGCTGACTGCACAAAGGGCCTATGCTGAAATTTACACTAAAAGGGGAACTGTCTGGGCCCCTTAGAGGCTTGAGGGTCTGAAATTTTCACGAGCTCTTCCTGGGGACCTTGTTGGCACAGCCCAGTTTTCAAAGTTCTACCAGTTCCAGGTCCAAAGATGATGCCAGCGGCAGTTGATCCTAGAAAACACAAAGGTGCAGTTCGGGCCCCGAGACACCCAGGGGCCCCAAAATCTCAGCAGAGCGTCAACCTGTCACCCAGGAGGTGCATGCAAATTTGGTGCCTCTACCTCAACCAGAAGTAACAAAAATACCTCCATCTTTTCCCAACTGCTGACTGCACAAAGGGCCTATGCTGAAATTTACACTATAAAGGGCAACAGTTCGGGCCCTGAGACACCCAGGGCCCCAAAATCTCAGCAGAGCGTCAACCTGTCACCCAGGAGGTGTATGCCAAATTTGGTGGCTCTACCTCAACCAGAAGTACTAAAAATACCTCATCTTTTCCCAACTGCTGACTGCACAAAGGCCTATGCTGAAATTTACACTATAAAGGGCAACAGTTCGGGCCTGAGACACCCAGGGCCCAAAAATCGTAGCAGAGCGTCAACCTGTCACCCAGGAGGTGTATGCCAAATTTGGTGGCTCTACCTCAACCAGAAGTAACAAAATTACCTCCATCTTTTTCCCAACTGCTGACTGCACAAAGGGCCTATGCTGAAATTTACACTAAAAGGGCAACTGTCTGGGCCCTTAGAGGCTAGAGGTCTGAAATTTTCTGAGCTCTTCCTGGGGACCTTGTTGGCACAGCCCAGTTTTCAAAGTTCTACCAGTTCCAGGTCCAAAGATGATGCCAGCGGAGTTGATCCTAGAAAACACAAAGGTGCAGTTCGGGCCCCGAGACACCCAGGGGCCCCAAAATCTCAGCAGAGCGTCAACCTGTCACCCAGGAGGTGCATGCAAAATTTGGTGCCTCTACCTCAACCAGAAGTAACAAAATACCTCCATCTTTTTCCCAACTGCTGACTGCACAAAGGGCCTATGCTGAAATTTACACTATAAAGGGCAACAGTTCGGGCCCTGAGACACCCAGGGGCCCAAAATCTCAGCAGAGCGTCAACCTGTCACCCAGGAGGTGTATGCCAAATTTTGGTAGCTCTACCTCAACCAGAAGTACTAAAATACACCTCTCTTTTTCCCAACTGCTGACTGCACAAAGGGCCTATGCTGAAATTTACACTATAAAGGGCAACAGTTCGGGCCCTGAGACACCCAGGGCCCAAAATCGTAGCAGAGCGTCAACCTGTCACCCAGGAGGTGTATGCCAAATTTGGTGGCTCTACCTCAACCAGAAGTAACAAAAATACCTCCACCTCTTTTCCCAACTGCTGACTGCACAAAGGGCTATGCTGAAATTTACACTAAAAAGGGCAACTGTCTGGGCCCCTTAGAGGCTAGAGGTCTGAAATTTTTCACTGAGCTCTTCCCTGGGGACCTTGTTGGCACAGCCCAGTTTTCAAAGTTCTACCAGTTCCAGGTCCAAAGATGATGCCAGCGGCAGTTGATCCTAGAAAACACAAAGGTGCAGTTCGGGCCCGAGACACCCAGGGCCCCAAAATCTCAGCAGAGCGTCAACCTGTCACCCAGGAGGTGCATGCAAAATTTGTTGCTCTACCTCAACCAGAAGTAACAAAAATACCTCCATCTTTTCCCAACTGCTGACTGCACAAAGGGCCTATGCTGAAATTTACACTATAAAGGGCAACAGTTCGGGCCCTGAGACACCAGGGCCCAAAATCTCAGCAGAGCGTCAACCTGTCACCCAGGAGGTGTATGCCAAATTTGGTGGCTCTACCTCAACCAGAAGTACTAAAAATACCTCCATCTTTTCCCAACTGCTGACTGCACAAAGGGCCTATGCTGAAATTTACACTATAAAGGGCAACAGTTCGGGCCCTGGGACCCCAGGGGCCCAAAATCGGGCAGAGCGTCAACCTGTCACCCAGGAGGTGTATGCAAAATTTGGTGCCTCTACCTCAACCAGAAGTACCAAAATACCTCCATCTTTTTCCCAACTGCTGACTGCACTGAGGGCCTATTCTGAAATTTACATTATAAGGGCAACTGTTTGGGCCAGTTAGCAGTTAGAGGTCTGACATTTTGCACGAGCTCTTCCCTGGGGACCTTGTAGGCACAGCCCAGTTTTCAAAGTTCTACCAGTTCCAGGACCAAAGATGATTGCAGTTCGGGCCCCGAGACACCCAGGGGCCCAAAAATGCAGCAGAGCGTCAACCTGTCACCCAGGAGGTGTATGCAAAATTTGGTGCCTCTACCTCAACCAGAAGTACCAAAAATACCTCCATCTTTTTCCCAACTGCTGACTGCACAAAGGGCATATGCTGAAATTTACAATATAAAGGGCAGCTGATTGGGCCCCTTAGCAGTTAGAGTTCAGAAATTTTGCACGAGCTCTTCCCTGGGGTCCTTGGTGGAACAGCCCGGCTTTCAAAGTTCTACCAGTTCCAGGTCCAAAGATGATTGCAGTTCGGGCCCCGAGACACCCAGGGGCCCCAAAATCTCAGCAGAGCGTCAACCTGTCACCCAGGAGGTGCATGCAAAATTTGGTGACTCTACCTCAACCAGATGTACAAAAATTACCTCCATCTTTTTCCCAACTGCTGACTGCACAAAGGGCCTATGCTGAAATTTACACTAAAAAGGGCAACTGTCTGGGCCCTTAGAGGCTAGAGGTCTGAAATTTTTCACGAGCTCTTCCTGGGGACCTTGTTGGCACAGCCCAGTTTTCAAAGTTCTACCAGTTCCAGGTCCAAAGATGATGCCAGCGGCCGTTGATCCTAGAAAACACAAAGGTGCAGTTCGGGCCCCGAGACACCCAGGGGCCCCAAAATCTCAGCAGAGCGTCAACCTGTCACCCAGGAGGTGCATGCAAAATTTGGTGCCTCTATCTCAACCAGAAGTACCAAAAATACCTCCATCTTTTCCCAACTTCTGACTGCACAAAGGGCCTATGCTGAAATTTACACTATAAAGGGCAACTGTTTAGGCCCCTTAGCAGCTAGAGGTCTGAAATTTTGCACGAGCTCTTCCCTGGGGCCCTTGGTGGTACAGCCTGTTTTCAAAGTTCTGCCTGTTACAGGTCCAAAGATGATGCCAGAGGCCAGTTGATCCTGAAACCCAGACAGGTGCAGTTCGGTCCCGAACCACCCAGGGGCCCCAGATTCGCAGCACAGTCTCAATCTGGCACCCTGGAAGGTGTATGTTTTTGACTGAATGGAGAATTTCAGTGTGAAGGCCATAGAAAGCCATCTATGAGAATCTGGAAGTACTTCAAAGGCTGATATTTCAAAGACAGAGGGAGAGAGTGGGCTGATTTCCAATAAAAATGGAAGCTTATAGAGTGCTGCTTCAAAGACAGGTGGCTACACCACTGTAGGTACATGTGAGGATGAGATATTAAGGAAGGAAATAATTCCTTACCCTAACCCTAACCCAATAGATGAGAATCTGGAATTCCAAATTCCAAATTCCAAATTCCAAATTCCAATTCCAATTCCAATTCCACATTCCACATTCCACATTCCAAATTTCACATTCCACATTCCACATTCCAAATTCCAAATTCTCATCTTAACATGTATACATGGAATTTGGACTATAAATTGTGGAATGGAGAAATTTAACAGTGTGAGTGAGGAATTGTAATGTGGTGATTGTATGGCAGCCTTTTTTTGTTTGCTCATAGATAGAAGTCCCTAATTTTGTACACATAAACCTTAGAAGGGTCTGAGTACAACATATTGACACCAAGGTTTTCAAAGTTCTGCCAGTTCCAGGTCCAAAGATGATGCCAGCGGCCAGTTGATCCTAAAACACACAAAGGTGCAGTTCGGGCCCCGAGACACCCAGGGGCCCCAAAATATCAGCAGAGCGTCAACCTGTCACCCAGGAGGTGCATGCAAAATTTGGTGCCTCTATCTCAACCAGAAGTACCAAAAATACCTCCATCTTTTTCCCAACTGCTGACTGCACAAAGGGCCTATGCTGAAATTTACACTATAAAGGGCAACTGTTTGGGCCCCTTAGCAGTTAGAGGTCTGAAATTTTGCACGAGCTCTTCCCTGGGGCCCTTGGTGGTACAGCCTGGTTTTCAAAGTTCTGCCTGTTACAGGTCCAAAGATGATGCCAGAGGCCAGTTGATCCTGAAACCCACACAGGTGCAGTTCGGTCCCCGAACCACCCAGGGGCCCCAGATTCGCAGCACAGTCTCAACCTGGCACCCTGGAGGTGTATGTTTTTTTGACTGAATGGAGAATTTCAGTGTGAAGGCCATAGAAAGCCATCTATGAGAATCTGGAAGTACTTCAAAGGCTGATATTTCAAAGACAGAGGGAGAGAGTGGGCTGATTTCCAATAAAAATGGAAGCTTATAGAGTGCTGCTTCAAAGACAGGTGGCTACACCACTGTAGGTACATGTGAGGATGAGATATTAAGGAAGGAAATAATTCCTTACCCTAACCCTAACCCTATAGATGAGAATCTGGAATTCCAAATTCCAAATTCCAAATTCCAATTCCAATTCCACATTCCACATTCCACATTCCAAATTTCACATTCCACATTCCAAATTCCAAATTCTCATCTTAACATGTATACATGGAATTTGGACTATAAATTGTGGAATGGAGAAATTTAACAGTGTGAGTGAGGAATTGTAATGTGGTGATTGTATGGCAGCCTTTTTTTGTTTGCTCATAGATAGAAGTCCCTAATTTTGTACACATAAACCTTAGAAGGGTCTGAGTACAACATATTGACACCAAGGTTTTCAAAGTTCTGCCAGTTCCAGGTCCAAAGATGATGCCAGCGGCCAGTTGATCCTAAAACACACAAAGGTGCAGTTCGGGCCCCGAGACACCCAGGGGCCCCAAAATATCAGCAGAGCGTCAACCTGTCACCCAGGAGGTGCATGCAAAATTTGGTGCCTCTACCTCAACCAGAAGTACCAAAAATACCTCCATCTTTTTCCCAACTGCTGACTGCACAAAGGGCCTATGCTGAAATGTACACTATAAAGGGCAACTGTTTAGGCCCCTTAGAAGCTAGAGGTCTGAAATTTTGCACAAACTCTTACTTGGGCCCTTGGTGGCACAGCCCGGTTTTCAAAGTTCTACCAGTTCCAGGTCCAAAGATGATTGCAGTTCGGGCCCTGAGACACCCAGGGCCCCCAAAATCTCAGCAGCGTCAACCTGTCACCCAGGAGGTGCATGCTAAATTTGGTGGCTCTACCTAAACCAGAAGTACTAAAAATACCTCCATCTTTTCCCAACTGCTGACTGCACAAAGGGCCCATGCTGAAATTTACACTATAAAGGGCAACTGTTTGGGCCCCTTAGCAGTTAGAGGTCTGAAATTTTGCACGAGTTCTTCCCTGCGGCCCTTGGTGGCACAGCCCGGCTTTCAAAGTTCTACCAGTTCCAGGTCCAAAGATGATTGCAGTTCGGGCCCCGAGACACCCAGGGGCCCCAAAATCTCAGCAGAGCGTCAACCTGTCACCCAGGAGGTGCATGCAAAATTTGGTGCCTCTATCTCAACCAGAAGTACCAAAAATACCTCCATCTTTTTCCCAACTGCTGACTGCACAAAGGGCCTATGCTGAAATTTACACTATAAAGGGCAACAGTTCGGGCCCTGAGACACCCAGGGGCCCCAAAATCTCAGCAGAGCGTCAACGTGTCACCCAGGAGGTGCATGCTAAATTTGGTGGCTCTACCTCAACCAGAAGTACCAAAATACCTCCATCTTTTCCCAACTGCTGACTGCACAAAGGGCCTATGCTGAAATTTACACTATAAAGGGCAACAGTTCGGGCCCTGAGACACGGGGCCCCAAAATCTCAGCAGAGCGTCAACCTGTCACCCAGGAGGTGCATGCTAAATTTGGTGGCTCTACCTCAACCAGAAGTACCAAAAATACCTCCATCTTTTTCCCAACTGCTGACTGCACAAAGGGCCTATGCTGAAATTTACACTATAAAGGGCAACAGTTCGGGCCCTGAGACACCCAGGGCCCCCAAATCTCAGCAGAGCGTCAACCTGTCACCCAGGAGGTGCATGCTAAATTTGGTGGCTCTACCTAAACCAGAAGTACTAAAATACCTCCATCTTTTCCCAACTGCTGACTGCACAAAGGGCCCATGCTGAAATTTACACCATAAAGGGCAACTGTTTGGGCCCCTTAGCAGTTAGAGGTCTGAAATTTTGCACAAGTTCTTCCTGCGGCCCTTGGTGGCACAGTGCGGCTTTCAAAGTTCTACCAGTTCCAGGTCCAAAGATGATTGCAGTTCGGGCCCGAGACACCCAGGGCCCCAAAATCTCAGCAGAGCGTCAACCTGTCACCCAGGAGGTGCATGCTAAATTTGGTGGCTCTACCTCAACCAGAAGTACCAAAAATACCTCCATCTTTTTCCCAACTGCTGACTGCACAAAGGGCCTATGCTGAAATTTACACTATAAAGGGCAACAGTTCGGGCACTGAGACACCCAGGGGCCCCAAAATCTCAGCAGAGCGTCAACCTGTCACCCAGGAGGTGCATGCATGCTAAATTTGGTGGCTCTACCTCAACCAGAAGTACTAAAAATACCTCCATCTTTTTCCCAACTGCTGACTGCACAAAGGGCCTATGCTGAAATTTACACTATAAAGGGCAACTGTTTGGGCCAGTTAGCAGTTAGAGGTCTGACATTTTGCACGAGCTCTTCCCTGGGGCCCTTGGTGAAACAGCCCGGCTTTCAAAGTTCTACCAGTTCCAGGTCCAAAGATGATTGCAGTTTGGGCCCTGAGACACCCAGGGGCCCCAAAATCTCAGCAGAGCGTTAACCTGTCACCCAGAAGGTGCATGCAAAATTTGGTGCCTCTATCTCAACCAGAAGTACCAAAAATACCTCCATCTTTTTCCCAACTGCTGACTGCACAAAGGGCCTATGCTGAAATTTACACTATAAAGGGCAACAGTTCGGGCCCTGAGACACAGGGGGCCCCAAAATCTCAGCAGAGCGTCAACCTGTCACCCAGGAGGTGCATGCTAAATTTGGTGGCTCTACTCCTCAACCAGAAGTACTAAAAATACCTCCATCTTTTTCCCAACTGCTGACTGCACAAAGGGCCTATGCTGAAATTTACACTATAAAGGGCAACTGTTTGGGCCAGTTAGCAGTTAGAGGTCTGAAATTTTGCTGAGAGCTCTTCCCTGGGGCCCTTGGTGGCAGCCTGGTTTTCAAAGTTCTGCCTGTTACAGGTCCAAAGATGATGCCAGAGGCCAGTTGATCCTGAAACCCACACAGGTGCAGTTCGGTCCCGAACCACCCAGGGCCCCAGATTCGCAGCACAGTCTCAACCTGGCACCCTGGAGGTGTATGTTTTTTTGACTGAATGGAGAATTTCAGTGTGAAGGCCATAGAAGCCATCTATGAGAATCTGGAAGTACTTCAAAGGCTGATATTTCAAAGACAGAGGGAGAGAGTGGGCTGATTTCCAATAAAAATGGAAGCTTATAGAGTGCTGCTTCAAAGACAGGTGGCTACACCACTGTAGGTACATGTGAGGATGAGATATTAAGGAAGGAAATAATTCCTTACCCTAACCCTAACCCTATAGATGAGAATCTGGAATTCCAAATTCCAAATTCCAAATTCCAAATTCCAATTCCAATTCCAATTCCACATTCCACATTCCACATTCCAAATTTCACATTCCACATTCCAAATTCCAAATTCTCATCTTAACATGTATACATGGAATTTGGAATATAAATTGTGGAATGGAGAAATTTAACAGTGTGAGTGAGGAATTGTAATGTGGTGATTGTATGGCAGCCTTTTTGTTTGCTCATAGATAGAAGTCCCTAATTTTGTACACATAAACCTTAGAAGGGTCTGAGTACAACATATTGACACCAAGGTTTTCAAAGTTCTGCCAGTTCCAGGTCCAAAGATAATGCCAGCGCCAGTTGATCCTAAAACACAAAGGTGCAGTTCGGGCCCCGAGACACCCAGGGCCCCACAATATCAGCAGAGCGTCAACCTGTCACCCAGGAGGTGCATGCAAAATTTGGTGCCTCTACCTCAACCAGAAGTACCAAAATACCTCCATCTTTTTCCCAACTGCTGACTGCACAAAGGGCCTATGCTGAAATGTACACTATAAAGGGCAACTGTTTAGGCCCTTAGCAGCTAGAGGTCTGAAATTTTGCACAAACTCTTACTTGGGGCCCTTGGTGGCACAGCCCGGTTTTCAAAGTTCTACCAGTTCCAGGTCCAAAGATGATTGCAGTTCGGGCCTGAGACACCCAGGGCCCCAAAATCTCAGCAGAGCGTTAACCTGTCACCCAGAAGGTGCATGCAAAATTTGGTGCCTCTATCTCAACCAGAAGTACCAAAAATACCTCCATCTTTTCCCAACTGCTGACTGCACAAAGGGCCTATGCTCAAATTTACACTATAAAGGGCAACAGTTCGGGCCTGAGACACCCAGGGGCCCAAAATCTCAGCAGAGCGTCAACCTGTCACCCAGGAGGTGCATGCTAAATTTGGTGGCTCTACCTCAACCAAAAGTACTAAAAATACCTCCATCTTTTTCCCAACTGCTGACTGCACAAAGGGCCTATGCTGAAATTTACACTATAAAGGGCAACTGTTTGGGCCCCTTAGCAGTTAGAGGTCTGAAATTTTGCACGAGCTCTTCCCTGGGGCCCTTGGTGGTACAGCCTGGTTTTCAAAGTTCTGCCTATTACAGGTCCAAAGATGATGCCAGAGGCCAGTTGATCCTGAAACCCACACAGGTGCAGTTCGGTCCCCGAACCACCCAGGGGCCCCAGATTCGCAGCACAGTCTCAACCTGGCACCCTGAGGTGTATGTTTTTGACTGAATGGAGAATTTCAGTGTGAAGGCCATAGAAAGCCATCTATGAGAATCTGGAAGTACTTCAAAGGCTGATATTTCAAAGACAGAGGGAGAGAGTGGGCTGATTTCCAATAAAAATGGAAGCTTATAGAGTGCTGCTTCAAAGACAGGTGGCTACACCACTGTAGGTACATGTGAGGATGAGATATTAAGGAAGGAAATAATTCCTTACCCTAACCCTAACCCTATAGATGAGAATCTGGAATTCCAAATTCCAAATTCCAAATTCCAATTCCAATTCCAATTCCACATTCCACATTCCAAATTTCACATTCCACATTCCAAATTCCAAATTCTCATCTTAACATGTATACATGGAATTTGGACTATAAATTGTGGAATGGAGAAATTTAACAGTGTGAGTGAGGAATTGTAATGTGGTGATTGTATGGCAGCCTTTTTTTGTTTGCTCATAGATAGAAGTCCCTAATTTTGTACACATAAACCTTAGAAGGGTCTGAGTACAACATATTGACACCAAGGTTTTCAAAGTTCTGCCAGTTCCAGGTCCAAAGATGATGCCAGCGGCCAGTTGATCCTAAAACACACAAAGGTGCAGTTCGGGCCCCGAGACACCCAGGGGCCCCAAAATATCAGCAGAGCGTCAACCTGTCACCCAGGAGGTGCATGCAAAATTTGGTGCCTCTACCTCAACCAGAAGTACCAAAAATACCTCCATCTTTTTCCCAACTGCTGACTGCACAAAGGGCCTATGCTGAAATGTACACTATAAAGGGCAACTGTTTAGGCCCCTTAGCAGCTAGAGGTCTGAAATTTTGCACAAACTCTTACTTGGGGCCCTTGGTGGCACAGCCCGGTTTTCAAAGTTCTACCAGTTCCAGGTCCAAAGATGATTGCAGTTCGGGCCCGAGACACCCAGGGCCCCAAAATCTCAGCAGAGCGTCAACCTGTCACCCAGGAGGTGTATGCAAAATTTGGTGCCTCTACCTCAACCAGAAGTACCAAAATACCTCCATCTTTTTCCCAACTGCTGACTGCACAAAGGGCATATGCTGAAATTTACAATATAAAGGGCAGCTGATTGGGCCCTTAGCAGTTAGAGTTCAGAAATTTTGCACGAGCTCTTCCTGGGGTCCTTGGTGGAACAGCCCGGCTTTCAAAGTTCTACCAGTTCCAGGTCCAAAGATGATTGCAGTTCGGGCCCCGAGACACCCAAGGGCCCCAAAATCTCAGCAGCGTCAACCTGTCACCCAGAGGTGCATGCAAAATTTGGTGACTCTACCTCAACCAGATGTACAAAAATTACCTCCATCTTTTCCCAACTGCTGACTGCACAAAGGGCCTATGCTGAAATTTACACTAAAAAGGGCAACTGTCTGGGCCCCTTAGAGGCTAGAGGTCTGAAATTTTTCACGAGCCTTCCTGGGGACCTTGTTGGCACAGCCCAGTTTTCAAAGTTCTACCAGTTCCAGGTCCAAAGATGATGCCAGCGTGAGTTGATCCTAGAGAAACACAAAGGGCAGTTCGGGCCCCGAGACACCCAGGGGCCCCAAAATCTCAGCAGAGCGTCAACCTGTCACCCAGGAGGTGCATGCAAAATTTGGTGCCTCTACCTCAACCAGAAGTAACAAAAATACCTCCATCTTTTCCCAACTGCTGACTGCACAAAGGGCCTATGCTGAAATTTACACTATAAAGGGCAACAGTTCGGGCCCTGAGACACCCAGGGCCCCAAAATCTCAGCAGAGCGTCAACCTGTCACCCAGGAGGTGTATGCCAAATTTGGTGGCTCTACCTCAACCAGAAGTACTAAAAATACCTCCATCTTTTCCCAACTGCTGACTGCACAAAGGGCCTATGCTGAAATTTACACTATAAAGGGCAACAGTTCGGGCCTGAGACACCCAGGGCCCAAAAATCGTAGCAGAGCGTCAACCTGTCACCCAGGAGGTGTATGCAAAATTTGGTGCCTCTACCTCAACCAGAAGTACCAAAAATACCTCCATCTTTTCCCAACTGCTGACTGCACAAAGGGCCTATTCTGAAATTTACATTATAAAGGGCAACTGTTTGGGCCAGTTAGCAGTTAGAGGTCTGACATTTTGCACGAGCTCTTCCTGGGGACCTTGTAGGCACAGCCCAGTTTTCAAAGTTCTACCAGTTCCAGGACCAAAGATGATTGCAGTTCGGGCCCCGAGACACCCAGGGCCCAAAAACTGTAGCAGAGCGTCAACCTGTCACCCAGGAGGTGTATGCAAAATTTGGTGCCTCTACCTCAACCAGAAGTACCAAAAATACCTCCATCTTTTTCCCAACTGCTGACTGCACAAAGGGCATATGCTGAAATTTACAATATAAAGGGCAGCTGATTGGGCCTTAGCAGTTAGAGTTCAGAAATTTTGCACGAGATCTTCCTGGGGTCCTTGGTGAAACAGCCCGGCTTTCAAAGTTCTACCAGTTCCAGGTCCAAAGATGATTGCAGTTCGGGCCCCGAGACACCCAAGGGCCCCAAAATCTCAGCAGAGCGTCAACCTGTCACCCAGGAGGTGCATGCAAAATTGGTGACTCTACCTCAACCAGATGTACAAAAATTACTCCATCTTTTTCCCAACTGCTGACTGCACAAAGGGCCTATGCTGAAATTTACACTAAAAAGGGCAACTGTCTGGGCCCTTAGAGGCTAGAGGTCTGAAATTTTTCACGAGCTCTTCCTTCCGGGGACCTTGTTGGCACAGCCCAGTTTTCAAAGTTCTACCAGTTCCAGGTCCAAAGATGATGCCAGCGCCAGTTGATCCTAGAAAACACAAAGGTGCAGTTCGGCCCTGAGACACCCAGGGCCCCAAAATCTCAGCAGAGCGTCAACCTGTCACCCAGGAGGTGCATGCAAAATTTGGTGCCTCTACCTCAACCAGAAGTAACAAAATACCTCCATCTTTTCCCAACTGCTGACTGCACAAAGGGCCTATGCTGAAATTTACACTATAAGGGCAACAGTTCGGGCCCTGAGACACCCAGGGCCCCAAAATCTCAGCAGAGCGTCAACCTGTCACCCAGGAGGTGTATGCCAAATTTGGTGGCTCTACCTCAACCAGAAGTACTAAAAATACCTCCATCTTTTTCCCAACTGCTGACTGCACAAAGGGCCTATGCTGAAATTTACACTATAAAGGGCAACTGTTTGGGCCAGTTAGCAGTTAGAGGTCTGACATTTTGCACAAGCTCTTCCCTGGGGACCTTGTAGGCACAGTCCAGTTTTCAAAGTTGTACCAGTTCCAGGACCAAAGATGATTGCAGTTCGGGCCCCGAGACACCCAGGGGCCCCAAAATCTCAGCAGAGCGTCAACCTGTCACCCAGGAGGTGCATGCAAAATTTGGTGCCTCTACCTCAACCTGAAGTACCAAAAATACCTCCATCTTTTTCCCAACTGCTGAAAGCACAAAGGGCCTATGCTGAAATTTACAATATAAAGGGCAACTGTTTGGGCTCCTTAGCAGCTAGAGGTCTGAAATTTTGTACGAGCTCTTCCTGGGCACCTTGTAGGCACAGCCCAGTTTTCAAAGTTCTACCAGTTCCAGGACCAAAGATGATTGCAGTTCGGGCCCGAGACACCCAGGCCCAAAAATCGCAGCAGAGCGTCAACCTGTCACCCAGGAGGTGTATGCAAAATTTGGTGCCTCTACCTCAACCAGAAGTACCAAAAATACCTCCATCTTTTCCCAACTGCTGACTGCACAAAGGGCATATGCTGAAATTTACAATATAAAGGGCAGCTGATTGGGTCTCTTAGCAGTTAGAGTTCAGAAATTTGTACGAGCTCTTCCCTGGGGTCCTTGGTGGAACAGCCCGGCTTTTGTGTTCTACCAGTTCCAGGTCCAAAGATGATTGCAGTTCGGGCCCTGGAGACACCAGGCCCTAAAATCTCAGCAGAGCTAATAACCTGTCACCCAGAGGTGCACATGCAAAATTTGGTGACTCTACCTCAACCAGATGTACAAAAATTACCCCATCTTTTTCCCAACTGCTGACGCACAAAGGGCCTATGCTGAAATTTTACACTCAAAAGGGCAAACTGTCTGGGCTCCCTTAGAGGCTAGAGGTCTGAAATTTTTCACGAGCTCTTCCCCTGGGGGACCTGTTGGCACAGCCCAGTTTTCAAAGTTCTACCAGTTCCAGGTCCAAAGATCATGCCAGCGGCCAGTTGATCCTAGAAAACACAAAGGTAGTTCGGGCCTCCCGAGACACCCAGGGCCCCAAAATCTCAGCAGAGCGTCAACCTGTCACCCAGAGTGTGCATGCAAAATTTAGTGCCTCTACCTCAACCAGAAGCAATAAAATACCTCCATCTTTTCCCCAACTCACTGCACAAAGGGCCTATGCTGAAATTTACACTATAAAGGGCAACAGTTCGGGCCCTGAGACACCCAGGGGCCCTGCAAATCTCAGCAGAGCGACAACCTGTCACCCAGGAGGTGCATTCCAAATTTGGTGGCTCTCACTCTCAACCAAGTACTAAAAATACCTCCATCTTTTTCCTAACTGCTGACTGCACAAAGGGCCTATGCTGAAATTTACACTATAAAGGGCAAACTGTTTGGGCCAGTTAGCAGTTAGAGGTCTGACATTTTGCACAAGCTCTTCCCTGTAGGGACCTGTAGGCACAGTCCAGCTTTTCAGTTGTACCAGTTCCAGGACCAAGATGATTGCAGTTCGGGCCCCGAGACACCCAGGGCCCCAAAATCTCAGCAGAGCGTCAACCTGTCACCCAGGAGGTGCAAAGGCAAATTGGTGCCTCTACCTCAACCTGAAGTACCAAAATACCTCCATCTTTTTCCCAATTGCTGAAAGCACAAAGGGCCTATGCTGAAATATACAATATAAAGGGCAACTGTTTGGGCCTTTAGCAGTTAGAGGTCTGAAATTTTGCACGATCTCTTCCTTGGGGCCCTTGGTGGCACAGCCCGGCTTTCAAAGTTCTACCAATTCCAGGTCCAATGATGATTGCAGTTCGGGCCCCGAGACACCCAGGGGCCCCAAAATCAGCAGAGCGTCAACCTGTCACCCAGAGGTGCATGCAAATTTGTGGCTCTACCTCAACCAGAAGTACTAAAAATACCTCCATCTTTTCCCAACTGCTGACTGCACAAAGGCCTATGCTGAAATTTATACTATAAAGGGCAACTATTTGGGCCAGTTAGCAGTTAGAGGTCTGACATTTGCACAAGCTCTTCCCTGGGGACCTTGTAGGTACAGTCCAGTTTTCAAAGTTGTACCAGTTCCAGGACCAAAGATGATTGCTGCAGTTCAAACTGACACCCAGGGGCCCCAAATCTCAGCAGAGCCAACCTGTCACCCAGGAGGTGCATGCAAAATTTGGTGCCTCTACCTCAAACCTGAAGTACCAAAAATGGCCTTACCTTTTCTCCAACTGCTGAAAGCACAAAGGGCCTATGCTGAAATTTACAATATAAAGGGCAACTGTTTGGCCCTTAGCAGTTAGGAGGTCTGAAATTTTGCACGATCTCTTCCCTGGGGGCCCTTGGTGGCACAGCCCGGCTTTCAAAGTTCTACCAGTTCCAGGTCCAATGATGATTGCAGTTCAGGCCCCGAGACACCCAGGGGCCCCAAAATCTCAGCAGAGCGTCAACCTGTCACCCAGGAGGGTGGCTGCAAAATTTGGTGCTCTACCAACCAGAAGTACCAAAATACCTCCATCTTTTCCCCAACTGCTGACTGCACAAAGGTACATGAAATTTACACTATAAGGCAACTGTTTGGGCCCCTTAGCAGTTAGAGGTCTGAAATTTTGCACGATCTCTTTCCCTGGGGCCCTTGGTTGCACAGCCCGGCTTTCAAAGTCACCCAGTTCAGGTCCAAAGATGATTGCAGTTCGGTCCTCTCAGACACCCAGGGATCCCAAAATCTCAGCAGAGTCAACCTGTCACCCAGGAGGTGTATGTGCCTGGTGCTCTACCTCAACCAGAAGTACCAAAAATACCTCCATCTTTTCCCAACTGCTGACTGCAACAAAGGGTATATGCTGGAATTACACAGGAAAGGCAGCTGATTGGGCCCCTTAGCAGTTAGAGTCTCAGAAATTTTGCACGAGCTCTTCCTGGGGTCCTTGGTGAACAGCTCCAAGCCAAAGTTCTACCAGTTCCAGGTCCAAAGATGATTGCAGTCTGGGCCCCAGACACCCAGGGCCCCAAAATCTCAGCAGAGCGTCAACCTGTCACCCAGGAGGTGCATGCCAAAATTTGGTGGCTCTACTCCTCAATCCAGAAGTACTAAAAATACCTCCATCTTTTCCCAACTGCTGACTGCACAAAGGGTCAGTTGAAATTTATACTATAAAGGGCAACTGTTTGGGCCAGTTAGCAGTTAGAGGTCTGACATTTTGCACAGCTCTTCCCTGGGGACCTTGTAGGCACAGTCCAGTTTTCAAAGTTGTGCCAGTTCCAGTAACTGGGCAAAGATGATTATAAAGCCCGGGCCCCTTGAGACACCAGGCCCTAAAATCTCAGCAGAGGGTCAACCTGTCACCCAGGAGGTATGCAAAATTTGGTGGCCTCTACCAACCAGGAGTACTAAAAATACCTCCATCTTTTTCCCAACTGCTGACTGCACAAAGGACTATGCTGAAATTTACACTATAAAGGGCAACGTTTGGGCCAGTTAGTGTTAGAGGTCTGACATTTTGTACAAGCTCTTTCCCTGGGGACCTTGTAGGCACAGTCCAGTTTTCAAAGTTGTACCAGAAGTTCCAGGACCAAAGATGATTGCAGTTCGGGCCCTGAGACACCCAGGGGCCCCAAAATCTCAGCAGAGCGGTCAACCTGTCACCCAGGAGGTAAGTAAAATTTGTGCTCTACCTCAACCAGAAGTACTAAAATACTCCATCTTTTTCCCAACTGCTGACTGCACAAAGGGCCTATGCTGAATTTACACTATAAAGGGCAACCGTTTGGGCCAGTTAGCAGTTAGAGGTCTGACATTTGCACAAGCTCTCCCCGGGGACCTTGTGTGAGGCACAGTCCAGTTTTCAAAGTTGTACCAGTTCCAGGACTCAAAGATGATGCAGGCCTGGGCTTCCTGAGACTCCAGGGGGCTCCAAAATCTACAGATGTCAACTGTCACCCAGGAGGTGGCGTAAAATTTGCAGCCTCTACCTCAACCTGAAGTACCAAAATACTCCATCTTTTTTCTCCAACTGCTGAAAGCACAAAGGGCCTATGCTGAATGCAATACAAGGCAACTGTTTGGGCCCCTTAGCAGTTAGAGGTCTGAAATTTTGCACGATCTCTTCCTGGGGCCCTTGGTGGCACAGCCCGGCTTTCAAAGTTCACCAGTTCCAGGTCCAAGATGATTGCAGTTCGGGCCCTGAGACACCCAGGGGCCCCAAAATTTAGCAAAGCGCTTAACCTGTCACCCAAAAGGTGCATGCAAATTTGGTGCCTTCTATCTCAACCAGAAGTACCAAAATACTCATCTTTTCCCAACTGCTGACTGCACAAAGAGCCTAAGCTGAAATTTACAACAGGCTGGCAACAGTTCGGGCCCTGAGACACCCAGGGGCCTCAGCACCAGCAGAGCATCAACCTGTCACCAGAGGTGTGATGCTAAATTTGGTGGCTTCCATCAACCAGAAGTACCAAAAATACCTATCTTTTCCCAACTGCTGACTGCACAAAGGGCCTATGCTGTACTTCTTACACTATAAAGGGCAACTGTCAGCTTTGCTAGCAGTTAGAGGTCTGACATTTTGCACGAAATTTCTTTCTCGGGGGTCTTGGCACAGCCCAGTTTTTAAAGTTCTACCAGTTCCAGGACCAAAGATGATTGCAGTTCGGGCCCCGGAGACACCCAGGAGCCCCAAAATCTCAGCAGAGTCAACTGTCACCCAGGAGGTGCATACAAAATTTGGTGCCTCTACCTCAACCAGATGTACAAAAATTACCTCCATCTTTCCCCAATCAAGGACTGCACAAAGGGCCTATGCTGAAATTTACACGATAGGCAAGCAACTGTCTGGGCCCTTTAGCAGCTAGAGGTCTGAAATATTTCACGAGCTCTTCCTGGGGGATCTTGTTGGCACAGCCCAGTTTACAAAGTTCTACCAGTTCCAGGTCCAAAGATGATGCCAGCGGCCATTGATCCTAGAAAACACAAAAGGCAGCCTGGGCCCCGAGACACCCAGGGGCCCCAAAATCTCAGCAGAGCGTCAACCTGTCACCCAGGAGGTGCATACAAATCTCTCCAGGCTCTACCTCAACCAGAAGTACTAAAAATACCTCCATCTTTTCCCATCTGCTGACTGCACAAAGGGCCTATGCTGAAATTTAGACTATAAAGGGCACCGTTTGGGCCAGTTAGCAGTTAGAGGTCTGACATTTTGCACGAGCCTTCCCCTGGGGACCTTGTAGGCACAGCCCAGTTTTCAAAGTTCTACCAGTTCCAGGACCAAAGATGATTGCAGTTCGGGCCCCGAGACACCAGGGCCCAAAATCGCAGCAGAGTGCCAACCTGTCACTCAGGAGGTGCATGCAAAATTTGGTGCCTCTACCTCAACCTGAAGTACCAAAAATACCTATCTTTTTCCCAATCATTGATCTGCACAAAGGGCCTATGCTGAAATTTTGCACTCATAAAGGGTAACTGTTTGGGCCAGTTAGCAGTTAGAGGTCTGACATTTTGCACGAGCTTCTTCCCTGTGGGCCCTGGTGGCACAGCCCAGTTTTCAAAGTTCTACTCAGTTCCAGGACCAAAGATGATTGCAGTTCGGGCTCCCGAGACACCCAGGATTCTGTAACCTCAGCAGAGCGTCAACCTGTCGCCCAGGAGGTGCATACAAAATCGGTGCCTCTACCTCAACCAGATGTACAAAAATTAATTTCCATCTTTTTCCCAACTGCTACACTGCACAAAGGGCCTATGCTGAAATTTACACTATGAAGGGCAACTGTCTGGGCCCCAGCAGCCAGAGGCCTTGAGCCATTTCACGAGCTCTCTTCCTGGGGATCTTGTTGGCACAGCCCAGTTTACAAAGTTCTACCAGTTCCAGGTCCAAAGATGATGCCAGCACAGTTGATCCTGGGGGAAACACAAAGGTGCAGTTCGGGCTCCCAGACACCCAGGGGCCCCAAAATCTCAGCAGAAGCGGCCAACCTGTCACCCAGGAGGTGATACAAAATTTGGTGCCTCTATCTCAACCAGAAGTACTAAAAATACCTCCATCTCTTTTTCCCAACTGCTGACTGCAATAAAGGCCTATGCTGAAATTTATGACTATAAAGCGGCAACTGTTTGGCCAGTTAGCAGTTATCTGACATTTTGCACGAGCTCTTCCCTGGGGCCCTTTGGTGAAACAGCCCGGCTTTCAAAGTTCTACCAGTTCCAGGTCCAAAGATGATTGCAGTTTGGGCCCTGAGACACCCAGGGGCCCCAAAATCTCAGCAGAGCGTTAACCTGTCACCCAGAAGGTGCATGCAAAATTTGGTGCCTCTATCTCAACCAGAAGTACCAAAAATACCTCCATCTTTTTCCCAACTGCTGACTGCACAAAGGGCCTATGCTGAAATTTACACTATAAAGGGCAACAGTTCGGGCCCTGAGACACCCAGGGGCCCCAAAATCTCAGCAGAGCGTCAACCTGTCACCCAGGAGGTGCATGCTAAATTTGGTGGCTCTACCTCAACCAAAAGTACTAAAAATACCTCCATCTTTTTCCCAACTGCTGACTGCACAAAGGGCCTATGCTGAAATTTACACTATAAAGGGCAACTGTTTGGGCCCCTTAGCAGTTAGAGGTCTGAAATTTTGCACGAGCTCTTCCCTGGGGCCCTTGGTGGTACAGCCTGGTTTTCAAAGTTCTGCCTATTACAGGTCCAAAGATGATGCCAGAGGCCAGTTGATCCTGAAACCCACACAGGTGCAGTTCGGTCCCCGAACCACCCAGGGGCCCCAGATTCGCAGCACAGTCTCAACCTGGCACCCTGGAGGTGTATGTTTTTTGACTGAATGGAGAATTTCAGTGTGAAGGCTACAGAAAGCCATCTATGAGAATCTGGAAGTACTTCAAAGGCTGATATTTCAAAGACAGAGGGAGAGAGGGGCTGATTTCCAATAAAATGGAAGCTTATAGAGTGTTGCTTCAAAGACAGGTGGCTACACCACTGTAGGTACATGTGAGGATGAGATATTAAGGAAGGAAATAATTCCTTACCCTAACCCTAACCCTATGATGAGAATCTGGAATTCCAAATTCCAAATTCCAAAATCCAATTCCAATTCCAATTCCACATTCCACATTCCACATTCCACATTCCAAATTTCACATTCCACATTCCAAATTCCAAATTCTCATCTTAACATGTATACATGGAATTTGGAATATAAATTGTGGAATGGAGAAATTTAACAGTGTGAGTGAGGAATTGTAATGTGGTGATTGTATGGCAGCCTTTTTTGTTTGCTCATAGATAGAAGTCCTAATTTTGTACACATAACCTTAGAAGGGTCTGAGTACAACATATTGACACCAAGGTTTTCAAAGTTCTGCCAGTTCCAGGTCCAAAGATGATGCCAGCGGCCAGTTGATCCTAAAAACACAAAGGTGCAGTTCGGCCCCTGAGACACCCAGGGCCCCAAAATATCAGCAGAGCGTCAACCTGTCACCCAGGAGGTGCATGCAAAATTTGGTGCCTCTATCTCAACCAGAAGTACCAAAATATACTCCATCTTTTTCCCAACTGCTGACTGCACAAAGGGCCTATGCTGTAATTTACACTATAAAGGGCAACTGTTTAGGCCCTTAGCAGCTAGAGGTCTGAAATTTTGCAGATGAGCTCTTCCCTGGGGCCTTGGTACAGCCTGGTTTTCAAAGTTCTGCCTGTTACAGGTCCAAAGATGATGCCAGAGGCCAGTTGATCCTGAAACCCAGACAGGTGCAGTTCGGTCCCCGAACCACCCAGGGGCCCCAGATTCGCAGCACAGTCTCAACCTGGCACCCTGGAGGTGTATGTTTTTTTGACTGAATGGAGAATTTCAGTGTGAAGGCCATAGAAAGCCATCTATGAGAATCTGGAAGTACTTCAAAGGCTGATATTTCAAAGACAGAGGGAGAGAGTGGGCTGATTTCCAATAAAATGGAAGCTTATAGAGTGTTGCTTCAAAGACAGGTGGCTACACCACTGTAGGTACATGAGGATGAGATATTAAGGAAGGAAATAATTCCTTACCCTAACCCTAACCCTATAGATGAGAATCTGGAATTCCAAATTCCAAATTCCAATTCCAATTCCAATTCCACATTCCACATTCCACATTCCACATTCCACATTCCAAATTTCACATTCCACATTCCAAATTCCAAATTCTCATCTTAACATGTATACATGGAATTTGGACTATAAATTGTGGAATGGAGAAATTTAACAGTGTGAGTGAGGAATTGTAATGTGGTGATTGTATGGCAGCCTTTTTTTGTTTGCTCATAGATAGAAGTCCCTAATTTTGTACACATAAACCTTAGAAGGGTCTGAGTACAACATATTGACACCAAGGTTTTCAAAGTTCTGCCAGTTCCAGGTCCAAAGATGATGCCAGCGGCCAGTTGATCCTAAAACACACAAAGGTGCAGTTCGGGCCCTGAGACACCCAGGGGCCCCAAAATATCAGCAGAGCGTCAACCTGTCACCCAGGAGGTGCCAAAATTTGGTGCCTCTATCTCAACCAGAAGTACCAAAAATACCTCCATCTTTTTCCCAACTGCTGACTGCACAAAGAGCCTATGCTGAAATTTACACTATAAAGGGCAACTGTTTAGGCCCTTCGCAGCTAGAGGTCTGAAATTTTGCACGAGCTCTTCCTGGGGCCCTTGGTGGTACAGCCTGGTTTTCAAAGTTCTGCCTGTTACAGGTCCAAAGATGATGCCAGAGGCCAGTTGATCCTGAAACCCAGACAGGTGCAGTTCGTCCTCGAACCACCCAGGGCCCAGATTCGCAGCACAGTCTCAACCTGGCACCCTGGGAGGTGTCTTTTTGACTGAATGGAGAATTTCAGTGTGAATATAGAAAGCCATCTATGAGAATCTGGAAGTACTTCAAAGGCTGATATTTCAAAGACAGAGGGAGAGAGGCTGATTTCAATAAAATGGAAGCTTATAGAGTGCTGCTTCAAAGACAGGTGGCTACACCACTGTAGGTACATGTGAGGATGAGATATTAAGGAAGGAAATAATTCCTTACCCTAACCCTAACCCAATAGATGAGAATCTGGAATTCCAAATTCCAAATTCCAAATTCCAAATTCCAATTCCAATTCCAATTCCACATTCCACATTCCACATTCCACATTCCAAATTTCACATTCCACATTCCACATTCCAAATTCCAAATTCTCATCTTAACATGTATACAGGAATTTGACTATAAATTGTGGAATGGAGAAATTTGAAGTGTGAGTGAGGAATTGTAATGTGGTGATTGTATGGCAGCCTTTTTGTTTGCTCATAGATAGAAGTCCTAATTTTGTACACATAAACCTTAGAAGGGTCTGAGTACAACATATTGACACTAAGCTTTTCAAAGTTCTGCCAGTTCCAGGTCCAAAGATGATGCCAGCGGCCAGTTGATCCTAAAACACACAAAGGTGCAGTTCGGGCCTGAGACACCCAGGGGCCCCAAAATATCAGCAGAGCGTCAACCTGTCACCCAGGAGGTGCATGCAAAATTTGGTGCCTCTACCTCAACCAGAAGTACCAAAATACCTCCATCTTTTTCCCAACTGCTGACTGCACAAAGGGCCTATGCTGAAATGTACACTATAAAGGGCAACTGTTTAGGCCCTAGAAGCTAGAGGTCTGAAATTTTGCACAACTCTTCCCTGGGGCCCTTGGTGGCACAGCCCGGTTTTCAAAGTTCTACCAGTTCCAGGTCCAAAGATGATTGCAGTTCGGGCCCTGAGACACCCAGGGGCCCCAAAATCTCAGCAGAGCGTCAACCTGTCACCCAGGGTGCAGGTGCATGCTAAATTTGGTGGCTCTACCTAAACCAGAAGTACTAAAATACCTCCATCTTTTCCCAACTGCTGACTGCACAAAGGGCCCATGCTGAAATTTACACCATAAAGGGCAACTGTTTGGGCCCCTTAGCAGTTAGAGGTCTGAAATTTTGCACAAGTTCTTCCCTGCGGCCCTTGGTGGCACAGTGCGGCTTTCAAAGTTCTACCAGTTCCAGGTCCAAAGATGATTGCAGTTCTGGCCCCGAGACACCCAGGGCCCCAAATTCCAGCAGAGCGTCAACCTGTCACCCAGGAGGTGCATGCTAAATTTGGTGGCTCTACCTAAACCAGAAGTACTAAAAATACCTCCATCTTTTTCCCAACTGCTGACTGCACAAAGGGCCCATGCTGAAATTTACACCATAAAGGGCAACTGTGTGGGCCCTTAGCAGTTAGAGGTCTGAAATTTTGCACAAGTTCTTCCTGCGGCCCTTGGTGGCACAGTGCGGTTTTCAAAGTTCTACCAGTTCCAGGTCCAAAGATGATTGCAGTTCGGGTCCCGAGACACCCAGGGCCCCAAAATCTCAGCAGAGCGTCAACCTGTCACCCAGGAGGTGCATGCTAAATTTGGTGGCTCTACCTCAACCAGAAGTACCAAAAATACCTCCATCTTTTTCCCAACTGCTGACTGCACAAAGGGCCTATGCTGAAATTTACACTATAAAGGGCAATAGTTCGGCACTGAGACACCTAGGGGCCCCAAAATCTCAGCAGAGCGTCAACCTGTCACCCAGGAGGTGCATGCTAAATTTGGTGGCTCTACCTAAACCAGAAGTACTAAAAATCTCCATCTTTTCCCAACTGCTGACTGCACAAAGGGCCCATGCTGAAGTTTACACCATAAAGGGCAACTGTTTGGGCCCCTTAGCAGTTAGAGGTCTGAAATTTTGCACAAGTTCTTCTCCTGCGCCCTTGGTGGCACAGTGCGGCTTTCAAAGTTCTACCAGTTCCAGGTCCAAAGATGATTGCAGTTCGGGCCCCGAGACACCCAGGGCCCCAAAATCTCAGCAGAGCGTCAACCTGTCACCCAGGAGGTGCATGCTAAATTTGGCTCTACCTCCAACCAGAAGTACCAAAAATACCTCCATCTTTTCCCAACTGCTGACTGCACAAAGGGCCTATGCTGAAATGTACACTATAAAGGGCAACTGTTTAGGCCTTAGAAGCTAGAGGTCTGAAATTTTGCACAAACTCTTACTTGGGCCCTTGGTGGCACAGCCCGGTTTTCAAAGTTCTACCAGTTCCAGGTCCAAAGATGATCAGTTCGGGCCCTGAGACACCCAGGGGCCCCAAAATCTCAGCAGAGCGTCAACCTGTCACCCAGAGGTGCATGCTAAATTTGGTGGCTCTACCTCAACCAGAAGTACCAAAAATACCTCCATCTTTTCCCCAACTGCTGACTGCACAAAGGGCCTATGCTGAAATGTACACTATAAAGGGCAACTGTTTAGGCCCCGGCAACTGTTTAGGCCTTAGAAGCTGTAGTCTGAAATTTTGCACAAACTCTTACTTGGGCCCCGGTGGCACAGCCCGGTTTTCAAAGTTCACCAGTTCCAGGTCCAAAGATGATTGCAGTTCCTGGGCCCTGAGACACCCAGGCCCCAAAATCTCAGCAGAGCGTCAACCTGTCACCCAGAGGTGCATGCTAAATTTGGTGGCTCTACCTAAACCAGAAGTACTAAAAATACCTCCATCTTTTCCCAACTGAATGACTCACAAAGGGCCCATGCTGAAATTTACACTCATAAAGGGCAACTGTGTGGGCCCCTTAGCAGTTAGAGGTCTGAAATTTTGCACAAGTTCTTCCCTGCGGCCCTTGGTGGCACAGTGCGGCTTTCAAAGTTCTACCAGTTCCAGGTCCAAAGATGATTGCAGTGCTCATCCCGAGACACCCAGGGGCCCTGCAATCTCAGCAGAGCGTCAACCTGTCACCCAGGAGGTGCATGCCAAATTTGGTGGCTCTACCTCAACCAGAAGTACCAAAATAATTTCCATCTTTTTCCCAACTGCTGACTGCACAAAGGGCCTATGCTGAAATTTACACTATAAAGGGCAACAGTTCGGGCACTGAGACACCCAGGGCCCCAAAATCTCAGCAGAGCGTCAACCTGTCACCCAGGAGGTGGATGCTAAATTTGGTGGCTCTACCTCAACCAGAAGTACTAAAAATACCTCCATCTTTTTCCCCAACTGCTGACTGCACAAAGGGCCTATGCTGAAATTTACACTATAAAGGGCAAACTGTTTGGGCCTTTAGCAGTTAGAGGTCTGAAATTTTGCACCAGCTCTTCCCTGGGGCCCTGGTGGTACAGCCTGGTTTTCAAAGTTCTGCCTATTGGCAGGTCCAAAGATGATGCCAGAGGCCAGTTGATCCCGAAACCCACACAGGTGCAGTTCGGGTCTCAACTCACCCAGGGGCCCCAGATTCGCAGCACAAAGTCTTCAACCTGGCACCCTGAGGTATGTTTTTTTGACTGAATGAGAATTTCAGTGTGAAGGCCATAGAAAGCCATCTATGAGAATCTGGGGCATTTCAAAGGCTGATATTTCAAAGACAGAGGGAGAGAGTGGGCTGATTTCCAATAAAATGGGAAGCTTATAGAGTGCTGCTTCAAAGACAGGTGGCTACAATTAATCAGGTACATGTGAGTATGAGGGATATTAAGGAAGGAAACAATTCCTACCCTAACCCTAACTCCTATAGATGAGAATCTGGAATTCCAAATTCCAAATTCCAAATTCCAATTCCAATTCCAATTCCACATTCCACATTCCACTTCACATTCCACATTCCAAATTCCAAATTCTCATCTTAACATGTATACATGGAATTTGGAATATAAATTGTGGAATGGAGAAATTTACGTGTGAGTGGAGAATTGTAATGTGGTGATTGTATGGCAGCCTTTTTTTTGTTTGCTCATATAGATAGAAGTCCCTAATTTTGCATAAACCTTAGAAGGGTCTGAGTACAACATATTGACACCAAGGTTTTCAAAGTTCTGCCAGTTCCAGGTCCAAAGATGATGCCATGGCTGTGTTGATCCTAAAACACACAAAGGTGCAGTTCGGCCCCGAGACACCCAGGGCCCCAAAATATCAGCAGAGCTGGCCAACCTGTCACCCAGGAGGTGCATGCAAAATTTGGTGCCTCTATCTCAACCAGAAGTACCCAAAATACCTGGTCTTTTTCCCAACTGCTGACTGCACAAAGGGCCTATGCTGAAATTTACACTATAAAGGGCAACTGTTTAGGCCCCTTAGCAGCCAGAGGTCTGAAATTTTGCACGAGCTCTTCCTGGGGCCCTTTGGTGGTACAGCCTGGTTTTCAAAGTTCTGCCTGTTACAGGTCTCAAAGATGATGCCAGAGGCCAGCTGATCCTGAAACCTGTGACAGGTGCAGTTCGGTCCCCGACACCCAGGGCCCCAGATTCGCAGCACAGTCTCAACCTGGCACCCTGAGTGTATGTTTTGACTGAATGGAGAATTCAGTGTGAAGGCCATAGAAAGCCATCTATGAGAATCTGGAAGTACTTCAAAGGCTGATATTTCAAAGACAGAGGGGAGAGAGTGGGCTGATTTCCCCAATAAAAATGGAAGCTTATAGAGTGCTGCTTCAAAGACAGGTGGCTACACCACTGTAGGTACATGTGAAAAGAGATGATATGAAGGAAATAATTCCTTACCCTAACCCTAACTCCAATAGATGAGAATCTGGAATTCCAAATTCCAAATTCCAAATTCCAAATTCCAATCTCCATACCTAATTCCACATTCCACATTCCACATTCCACATTCCAAATTTCACATTTCCACATTCCATTATTCCAAATTCCAAATTCCTCATCTTAACATGTATACATGGAATTTGGACTATAAATTGTGGAATGGAGAAAATTTAACAGTGTGAGTGAGGAATTGTAATGTGGGTGATTGTATGGCAGCCTTTTTTGTTTGCTCATAGATAGAAGTCCCTAATTTTGTGCCACATAAACCAGAAGGGTCTGAGTACAACATATTGACACCAAGGTTTTCAAAGTTCTGGCCAGTTCCAGGTCCAAAGATGATGCCAGCGGCCAGCTGATCCTAAACACAATAAAGGTAGCAGTTCGGGCCCCGAGACACCCAGGGGCCCCAAAACAGCAGAGCGTCAACCTGTCACCCAGAGGTGCATGCAAATTTGGTGCCTCTACCTCAACCAGAAGTACCAAAATACCTCCATCTTTTTCCCAACTGCTGACCTGACAAAGGGCCTATGCTGAAATGTACACTATAAAGGGCAACTGTTTAGGCCCTTAGCTAGAGGTCTGAAATTTTGCACAAACTCTTACTTGGGGCCCTTGGTGGCACAGCCCGGTTTTCAAAGTTCTACCAGTTCCAGGTCCAAAGATGATTGGTGCAGTTCGGGCCCGAGACACCCAGGGGCCCCAAAATCTCAGCAGAGCGTCAACCTGTCACCCAGGAGGCATGCTAAATTTGGTGGCTCACTCTGAACCAGAAGTACTAAAAATACCTCCCATTCTTTCAACTGCTGACTGCACAAAGGGCCCATGCTGAAATTTACACCATAAAGGGCAACTGTTTGGGCCCTCTTAGCAGTTAGAGGTCTGAAATTTTGCACAAGTTCTTCCCTGCGGCCCTTGGTGGCACAGTGCGGCTTTCAAAGTTCTACCAGTTCCAGGTCCAAAGATGATTGCAGTTCCGGGCCCCGAGACACCCAGGGCCCCAAAATCTCAGCAGAGCGTCAACCTGTCACCCAGGAGGTGCATGCTAAATTCTTGGTGGCTCTACTCCTCAACCAGAAGTACCAAAAAATACCTATCTTTTTCCCAACTGCTGACTGCACAAAGGGCCTATGCTGAAATTTACACTATAAAGGGCAACAGTTCGGCACTGAGACAATCTAGGCCCCAAATCTCAGCAGAGCGTCAACCTGTCACCCAGGAGGTGCATGCTAAATTTGGTGGCTCTACCTCAACCAGAAGTACTAAAAATACCTCCATCTTTTCCTAACTGCTGACTGCACAAAGGGCCTATGCTGAAATTTACACTATAAAGGGCAACTGTTTGGGCCCCCAGCAGGTTAGAGGCCTGAAATTCTGCACGAGCTCTTCCTCGGGGCCCTTGGTACAGCCTGGTTTTCAAAGTTCTGCCTATTACAGGTCCAAAGATGATGCCGAGGCCAGTTGATCCTGAAACCCACACACAGGTGCAGTTCGGGTCTCCCAACCAACCCAGGGCCCAGATTCGCAGCACAGTCTCAACCTGGCACCCTGGAGGTGTATGTTTTTGACTGAATGGAGAATTTCAGTGTGAAGGCTATAGAAAGCCATCTATGAGAATCTGAAGTACTTCAAAGGCTGATATTTCAAAGACAGAGGGAGAGAGTGGGCTGATTTCCAATAAAATGGAAGCTTATAGAGGCTAAGCCAAAGACAGGTGGCTACACCTTAATTGTAGGTACATGTGAGTATGAGATATTAAGGAAGGAAACAATTCCCTTACCCTAACCCTAACTCCTATAGATGAGAATCTGGAATTCCAAATTCCAAATTCCAAATTCCACTCTCATTCCAAATTCCACATTCCACATTCCAAATTTCACATTCCATACCCAAAATTCCAAATTCTCATCTTAACAGCGTATACATGGAATTTGGAATATAAATTGTGGAAATGGAGAAATTTAACAGTGTGAGTGAGGAATTGTAATGTGGTGATTGTATGGCAGCCTTTTTTGTTTTTGCTCATAGATAGAAGTCCCTAATTTTGTACACATAAACCTTAGAAGGGTCTGGAGTACAACATATTGACACCAAGGTTTTCAAAGTTCTGCCAGTTCCAGGTCCAAAGATGATGCCAGCGGCCAGTTGATCCTAAACACACAGTAGTTCGGGCCCTGAGACACCCAGGGGCCCCAAAATATCAGCAGAAATGCCAACCTGTCACCCAGAGGTGCATGCAAAATTTTGGTGCCTCTATCTCAACCAGAAGTACCAAAATACCTCCATCTTTTCCCAACTGCTGACTGCACAAAGGGCCTATGCTGAAATTTACACTATAAAGGGCAACTGTTTAGGCCCCTTAGCAGCTAGAGGTCTGAAATTTTGCACGAGCTCTTCCTGGGGCCCTTGGTGGTACAGCCTGGTTTTCAAAGTTCTGCCTGTTACAGGTCCAAAGATGATGCCAGAGGCCAGCTTGATCCCTGAAACCCAGATAGGTGCAGTTCGGTCTCGAATCACCCAGGGGCCCCAGATTCGCAGCACAGTCTCAACCTGGCACCCTATGTATGTTTTTTTGACTGAATGGAGTAATTTCAGTGTGAAGGCCATAGAAAGCCATCTATGAGAATCTGGAAGTACTTCAAAGGCTGATATTTCAAAGACAGAGGGAGAGAGGGCTGATTTCAATAAAAATGGAAGCTTATAGAGTGCTGCTTCAAAGACAGGTGGCTACACCACTGTAGGTACATGGGAGGATGAGATATTAAGGAAGGAAATAATTCCTTACCCCTAACCCTAACCCAATAGATGAGAATCTGGAATTCCAAATTCCAAATTCCAAATTCCAAATTCCAATTCCAATCTAATTTCATTAATTCCACATTCCACATTCCACATTCCAAATTTCATATTCCACATTCCACATTCCAAATTCCAAATTACCTTAACATGTATACATGGAATTTGACTATAAATTAGGAATGGAGAAATTTAACAGTGTGAGTGAGAATTGTCGTGATTGTATGGCAGCCTTTTTTTGTTTGCTCATAGATAGAAGTCCTAATTTTGTACACATAAACCTTAGAAGCGGTCTGAGTACAACATATTGACACCAAGGTTTTCAAAGTTCTGCCAGTTCCAGGTCCAAAGATGATGCTAGCGGCCAGTTGATCCTAAAACACACACAAAGGTGCAGTTCGGGCCTCGAGACACCTAGGGCCCCAAAATATCAGCAGAGCCGGGCCAACCTGTCACCCAGAGGTGCATGCAAAATTCTGGGTGCCTCTACTCTCAACCAGAAGTACCAAAAATACCTCCATCTTTTTCCCAACTGCTGACTGCACAAAGGGCCTATGCTGAAATGTACACTATAAAGGGCAACTGTTAGGCCCCTTAGAAGCTAGAGGTCTAAATTTTGCACAAACTCTTACTTGGGCCCCTTGGCACAGCCCGGTTTTCAAAGTTCTACCAGTTCCAGGTCCAAAGATGATTGCAGTTCGGGCCCTGAGACACCCAGGGGCCCCAAAATTTTTCAGCAGAGCGTCAACCCATACCCAGGAGGTGCATGCTAAATTTGGTGGCTCTACTCCATGAACCAGAAGTACTAAAAATACCTCCCATCTTTTCCTAACCTGTTGACTGCACAAAGGGCCCATGCTGAAATTTACACCATAAAGGGCAACTGCGTGGCCCCTTAGCAGTTAGAGGTCTGAAATTTTGCACAAGTTCTTCCCCATGCCCCAGGCACAGTGCGGCTTTCAAAGTTCTACCAGTTCCAGGTCCAAAGATGATTGCAGTTCGGGTCCCGAGACTCCAGGGCCCCAAATCTCAGCAGAGCCGTCAACCTCGTCACCCAGAGTGTGCATGCTAAATTTGGTGGCTCTACTCCTCAACCAGAAGTACCAAAAATACCTCCATCTTTTTCCCAACTGCTGACTGCACAAAGGGCCTATGCTGAATACATATTATAAAGGGCAACAGTTCGGCACTGAGACACCCAGGGGCCCCAAAATCTCAGCAGAGCGTCAACCTGTCACCCAGGAGGTGCATAAATTTGGTGGCTCTACCTCCAAACCAGAAGTACTAAAATACCTCCATCTTTTTCCCAACTGCTGACTGCACAAAAGGCCCATGCTGAATTAAGCACCATAAAGGGCAACTGTTTGGGCCCCTTAGCAGTTAGAGGTCTGAAATTTTGCATAAGTTCTTCCTGCGGCCCTTGTGGCACAGTGCGGCTTTCAAAGTTCTACCATTTCAGGTCCAAAGATGATTGCAAGTTCGGGCCCGAGACACCTAGGGCCTCAAAATCTCAGCAGAGCCAACCTGTCACCCAGAGGTATGCTAAATTTGGTAGCTCTACCTCAACCAGAAGTACCAAAAATACCTCCATCTTTTTCCCAACTGCTGACTGCACAAAGGGCCTATGCTGAAATGTACACTATAAAGGGCAACTGTTTAGGCCCCTTAGAAGCTAGAGGTCTGAAATTTGCACAAACTCTTACTTGGGGGCCCTGGTGGCACAGCCCGGCTTTCAAAGTTCTACCAGTTCCAGGTCCAAAGATGATTGCAGTCTGGCCCTGGAGACACCCAGGGGCCCTAAAATCTCAGCAGAGCGTCAACCTGTCACCCAGAGTGTGCATAAATTTGGTGGCTCTACCTAAACCAGAAGTACTAAAATACCTCCATCCTTCCCAACTGCTGACTGCACAAAGGGCCCATGCTGAAATTTACACCATAAAGGGCAATCTGTGTGGGCCTCCTTAAGCAGTTAGAGGTCTGAAATTTTACTGTTCTTCTCCCTGGTGGCCCTTGGTGGCACAGTGCGGCTTTCAAAGTTCTACCAGTTCCAGGTCCAAAAGATGATTGCAGTTCGTCCCGAGACACCTAGGCCCTGCAAATCTCAGCAGAGCTAACCTGTCACCCAGAGTGTGCATGCCAAATTTGGTGCTCCCACCTCAACCAGAAGTACCAAAAATACCTCCATCTTTTTCCCAACTGCTGACTGCACAAAGGGCCTATGCTGAAATTTACACTATAAAGGGCAACAGTCTGGGCACTGGAGACACCAGGGGCCCTGCATCTCAGCAGAGCGTCAACCTGTCACCCAGAGGTGCATAAATTTGGTGGCTCTACTCTCAACCAGAAGTACTAAAAATAACCTTTTTCCCAACTGCTGACTGCAAAGGGCCTATGCTGAAATTTACACTCACATAAAGGGCAACTGTTTGGGCTCCCTTAGCAGTTAGAGGTCTGAAATTTTGCACGAGCTCTTCCCTGGGGCCCTTGGTGGTACAGCCTGGTTTTCTCAAAGTTCTGCCTATTACAGGTCCAAAGATGATGCCAGAGGCCAGTTGATCCTGAAACCCACACAGGTGCAGTTCAACTCTCACCACCCAGGGCCCCAGGATTCGCAGCACAGTCTCAACCTGGCACCCTGGAGGTGTATGTTTTTTTGACTGGAATGGAGAATTTCAGTGTGAAGGCCATAGAAAGCCATCTATGAGAATCTGGAAGTACTTCCAAAGGCTGATATTTCAAAGACAGAGTGGGAGAGAGTGGGCTGATTTCCAATAAAATGGAAGCTTATAGAGTGCTGCTTCAAAGACAGGTGGCTACACCACTGTAGGTACATGAGTATGAGATATTAAGGAAGCCAAACAATTCCTACCCTAACCTCAACTCCTATAGATGAGAATCTGAATTCCAAATTCCAAATTCCAAATTCCAGCCTCAATTCCAATTCCACATTCCACATTCCACTCACATTCCACATTTCCAAATTCCAAATTCTCATCTTAACATGTATACATGGAATTTGGAATATAAATTGTGGAATGGAGAAATTTAACAGTGTGAGTGAGGAATTGTAATGTGGTGATTGTATGGCAGTCTTTTTTGTTTGCTCATAGATAGAAGTCCCTAATTTTGTACACATAAACCTTAGAAGGGTCTGAGTACAACATATTGACACCAAGGTTTTCAAAGTTCTGCCAGTTCCAGGTCCAAAGATGATGCCAGCGGCCAGTTGATCCTAAACACAAAGGTGCAGTTCGGGCCCCGAGACACCCAGGCCCCAAAATATCAGCAGAGTGTCAACCTGTCACCCAGGAGGTGCATGCAAAATTTGGTGCCTCTATCTCAAACGTAGTACTCAAAATACCTCCATCTTTTTCCCAACTGCTGACTGCACAAAGGGCCTTTATGCTGAAATTTACACTATAAAGGGCAACTGTTTAGGCCCTTAGCAGCTAGTGAGGTCTGAAATTTGCACGAGCTCTTCCTGGGGGCCCTTGTACAGCCTGGCTTTCAAAGTTCTGCCTGTTACAGGTCCAAAGATGATGCCAGAGGCCAGTTGATCCTGAAACCCAGATAGGTGCAGTTCGTCCCCGAACCACCCAGGGGCCCCAGATTCTAGCACAGTCTCAACCTGGCACCCTGGAGGTGTATGTTTTTTGACTGAATGGAGAATTTCAGTGTGAAGGCCATAGAAAGCCATCTATGAGAATCTGGAAGTACTTCAAAGGCTGATATTTCAAAGACAGAGGGAGAGAGGGCTGATTTCCAATAAAATGGAAGCTTATAGAGTGCTGCTTCAAAGACAGGTGGCTACACCACTGTAGGTACATGTGAGATTAGATATTAAGGAAGGAAATAATTCCTTACTCCTAACCCTAACTCCATTGATGAGAATCTGGAATTCCAAATTCCAAATTCCAAAATTCCAAATTCCAATTCCACCTAATTCCACATTCCACATTCCACATTCCAAATTTCACATTCCACATTCCACAAGTTCCAAATTCCAAATTCTCATCTTAACATGTATACATGGAATTTGGACTATAAATTGTGGAATGGAGAAATTTAACAGTGTGAGTGAGGAATTGTAATGTGTGATTGTATGGCAGCCTTTTTTTTTTTTGTTTGCTCATAGATAGAAGTCCCTAATTTTGTACACATAAACCTTAGAAGGGTCTGAGTACAACATATTGACACCAAGGTTTTCAAAGTTCTGCCAGTTCCAGGTCCAAAGATGATGCCAGCGTCAGTTGATCCTAAAACACACAAAGGTGGCAGTTCGGGCCCTGAGACACCCAGGGGCCCCAAAAATATCAGCAGAGCGTCAACCTGTCACCCAGGAAAAGTAAAATTTGGTGCCTCTACCTCAACCAGAAGTACCAAAAATACCTCCATCTTTTTCCCAACTGCTGACTGCACAAAGGGCCTATGAAATGTACACTATAAAGGGCAACTGTTTAGGCCCTTAGAAGCTAGAGGTCTGAAATTTTGCACAAACTCTTACTTGGGGCCCCTGGTGGCACAGCCCGGTTTTCAAAGTTCTACCAGTTCCAGGTCCAAAGATGATTGCAGTTCGGGCCCTGAGACACCCAGGGGCCCCAAAATCTCAGCAGAGCGTCAACCTGTCACCCAGGAGGTGCATGCTAAATTTGGTGGCTCTACCTGAACCAGTACTAAAATACCTCCATCTTTTTCCAACTGCTGACTGCACAAAGGGCTCCATGCTGAACGTCTTACACTATAAAGGGCAACTGTTTGGGCCCCTTAGCAGTTAGAGGTCTTGAAATTTTTAGAAATAAGTTCTTCTCCCTGCGGCCTCAAAAAGTAACAGTGCGGCTTTCAAAGTTCTACCAGTTCCAGGTCCAAAGATGATTGCAGTTCGGGCCCCGAGACACCCAGGGGCCTCAAAATCTCAGCAGAGCGTCAACTGTCACCCAGAGGTGCATGCTAAATTTGGTGGCTCTACCTAAACCAGAAGTACTAAAATACCTCCATCTTTTTCCCAACTGCTGACTGCACAAAGGGCCCATGCTGAAATTTACACCATAAAGGGCAACTGTGTGTCCCTTTAGCAGTTAGAGGTCTGGAAATTTTGCACAAGTTCTTCCCTGCGCCCTTGGTGGCACAGTGCGGCTTTCAAAGTTCTACCAGTTCCAGGTCCAAAGATGATTGCAGTTCGGGTCCTGAGACACCCAGGGCCCCAAAATCTCAGCAGAGCGTCAACCTGTCACCCAGGAGGTGCATGCTAAATTTGGTGGCTCTAAATTTCAACACCAGAAGTACCAAAATATTCTCCATTTTTCCCAACTGCTGACTCCCACAAAGGGCCTATGCTGAATTATACTATAAAGGGCAACAGTTCAAGCAATTGACCCAGGGCCCCAAAATCTCAGCAGAGCGTCAACCTCTGTCACCCAGGAGGTGCATGCTAAATTTGGTGGCTCTACCTAAAACCAGAAGTACTAAAAATACCTCCATCTTTTTCCCAACTGCTGACTGCACAAAGGGCCCATGCTGAAATTTACACCATAAAGGGCAACTGTTTGGGCTCCTTAGCAGTTAGAGGTCTGAAATTTTGCACAAGTTCTTCCCTGCGGCCCTTCGTGGCACAGTGCGGCTTTCAAAGTTCTACCAGTTCCAGGTCCAAAGATGGATTGCAGTTCGGCCCCGAGACACCCAGGGCCCCAAAATTTCAGCAGAGCTGCCAACCTGTCACCCAGGAGGTGCATAAATTTGGTGGCTCTACTCTCAACCAGAAGTACCAAAATACTCTATCTTTTCCCAACTGCTGACTGCACAAAGGGCCTATGCTGAAATGTACACTATAAAGGGCAACTAAGTTTAGGCCCCTTAGAAGCTAGGAGGTTCAAATTTGCACAAACTCTACTTGGGGCTCCTTGGTGGCACAGCCCTGTTTTCAAAGTTCTACCAGTTCCAGGTCCAAAGATGATTGCAGTTCGGGCCCTGAGACACCCAGGGCTCCCAAAATCTCAGCAGAGCGTCAACCTGTCACCCAGGAGGTGCATGCTAAATTTGGTGGCTCTACCTAAACCAGAAGTACTAAAATACCTCCATCTTTTTCCCAACTGCTGACTGCACAAAGGGCCCATGCTGAAATTTGTCTTCATAAAGGGCAACTGTTTGGGCCCCTTAGCAGTTAGAGGTCTGAAATTTTGGCACAAGTTCTTCCCTGCGGCCCTTGGTGGCACAGTGCGCGGTTAAAGTTCTACCAGTTCCAGGTCCAAAGATGATTGCAGCCTGGGCCCCGAGACACCCAGGGCCCCAAAATCTCAGCAGAGCGTCAACCTGCTTCCATCCAGAGGTGCATGCTAAATTTGGTGGCTCTACCTAAACCAGAAGTACTAAAAATACCCATCTTTTTTTCCCAACTGCTGACTGCACAAAGGGCCCATGCTGAAATTTACACCATAAAGGGCAACTGTGTGGGCCCCTTAGCAGTTAGAGGTCTGAAATTTTGCACAAGTTCTTCCCTGCGCCCTTGGTGGCACAGTGCGGCTTTCAAAGTTCTACCAGTTCCAGGTCCAAAGATGATTGCAGTTCGGGCCTGAGACACCCAGGGGCCTCAAAATCTCAGCAGAGCGTCAACCTGTCACCCAGGAGGTGCATATAATTAGTGGCTCACCAATCCAGAAGTACCAAAATACCTTCCATCTTTTTCCCAAATCTGCTGACTGCACAAAGGGCCTATGCTGAAATTTACACTATAAAGGGCAACAGTTCAAGCACTGAGACAAATCTAGGCCTCAAAATCTCAGCAGAGCGCCAACTGTCACCCAGGAGGTGCATAAATTTGGTGGCTCTACCTAAACCAGAAGTACTAAAAATACCTCCATCTTTTTCCCAACTGCTGACTGCACAAAGGGCCCATGCTGAAATTTACACCATAAAAGGGCACTGTCAGCTCTAGCAGTTAGAGGTCTGAAATTTTGCATGTCTTTCCCTGCGGCCCTTCGTGGCACAGTGCGGCGTTTTCAAAGTTCTACCAGTTCCAGGTCCAAAGATGATTGTAAGTTCAAGCCCTGAGACACCCAGGGCCCCAAAAATCTCAGCAGAGCGTCAACCTGTCACTCCAGAGGTGCATGCTAAATTTTGGTGGCTCTACCTCAACCAGAAGTACCAAAAATACCTCCATCTTTTTCCCAACTGCTGACTGCACAAAGGGCCTATGCTGAAATGTACACTATAAAGGGCACCGTTTAGGCCTCTTAGCTAGAGGTCTGAAATTTGCACAAACTCTTACTTGGGGCCTCGGTGGCACAGCCCGGTTTTCAAAGTTCTACCAGTTCCAGGTCCAAAGATGATTGCAGTTCGGCCCTGAGACACCCAGGGGCCCCAAAATCTCAGCAGAGTTGTGGCCAACCTGTCACCCAGGAGGTGGCATGCTAAATTTGGTGGCTCTACCTAAACCAGAAGTACTAAAAATACCTCCATCTTTTCCCAACTGCTGACTGCACAAAGGGCCCATGCTGAAATTTACACCATAAAGGGCAACTGTGTGGGCCCCTTAAGCAGTTAGAGGTCTGAAATTTTGCACAAGTTCTTCCCTGCGGCCCTTGCGGCACAGTGCGGTTCAAAGTTCTACCAGTTCCAGGTCCAAAGATGATTGCAGTTCGGGTCCCGAGACACCCAGGGGCCCTGTAATCAGCAGAGCGGGCCAACCTGTCACCCAGAGTGTGCATAAATTTGGCGGCTCTACCTCAACCAGAAGTACCAAAAATACTCCATCTTTTCCCAACTCGCTGACTGCAATAAAGGGCCTATGCTGAAATTTACACTCATAAAGGGCAACAGTTCGGGCACTGAGACACCCAGGGCCCTGCAAAACTAGCAGAGCGTCAACCTGTCACCCAGAGGTGCATGCTAAATTTGGTGTTCTCAAATCTCTCACCAGAAGTACTAAAAATAATAATTTCCATCTTTTTCCCAACTGCTGACTGCCCGCACAAAGGGCCTAGTGCTGAAATTTACACTATAAAGGGCAACTGTTTGGGCCTCCTTTAGCAGTTAGAGGTCTGAAATTTGCATGAGCTCTTCCTGGGGCCCTTGGTACAGCCTGGTTTTCAAAGTTCTGCCTATTACAGGTCCAAAGATGATGCCAGGAGGCCACACCCTGAAACCCACACAGGTGCAGTTCAAGTCCTGAACCAAATCTTAGGCCCTAGATTCGCAGCACAGTCTCAACCTGGCACCCTGAGGTGTATGTTTTTGACTGAATGGAGAATTTCAGTGTGAAGGCCATAGAAAGCCATCTATGAGAATCTGGAAGTACTTCAAAGGCTGATATTTCAAAGACAGAGGGAGAGAGAAGATTTCCAATAAAATGGAAGCTTATAGAGTTGCTTCAAAGACAGGTGGCTACACCACTGTAGGTACATGTGAGTATGAGATATTAAGGAAGGAACACCTCACTCCTAACCCTAATCCCTATAGATGAGAATCTTGAATTCCAAATTCCAAAATTCCAAATTTTACTCCACCTAATTCCACATTCCACATTCCAAATTTCACATCTCCACACGTTCCAAATTCCAAATTTCATCTTAACATGTATACATGGAATTTGAATATAAATTGTGGGAATGGAGAAATTTAACAGTGGGAGGAGAATTGTAATGTGGTGATTGTATGGCAGCCTTTTTTTGTTTGCTCATAGATAGAAGTCCCTAATTTTGTACACATAAACTCTTAGAAGGTCTGGAGTACAACATATTGACACCTGCTGGTTCAAAGTTCTGCCAGTTCCAGGTCCAAAGATGATGCCAGCGGCCAGTTGATCCTAAAACACAATAAAGGTGCAGTTCGGGCCCCGAGACACCAGGGCCCCAAAATATCAGCAGAGCGTCAACCTGTCACCCAGAGGGACAAAATTTGGTGCCTCTATCTCAACCAGGAAGTACCAAAATCTTCCATCTTTTTTTCCAACTGCTGACTGCACAAAGGGCCTATGCTGAAAATTTACACGCAAAGGGCAACTGTTTAGGCCCCTTTAGCAGCCAGAGGTCTGAATTTCTACCCAGCCTTCCTGGGCCCTGGTACAGCCTGGTTTTTTCAAAGTCTCTGCCTGTTACAGGTCCAAAGATGATGCCAGAGGCCAGTTGATCCTGAAACCCAGACAGGTGCAGTTCGGTCCCCGCACCACCCAGGCCCCAGATTCGCAGCACAGTTCTGCAACCCACCCTTGGAGGTGTATGTTTTTTGACTGAATGGAGAATTTCAGTGTGAAGGCCATAGAAAGCCATCTATGAGAATCTGGAAGTACTTCAAAGGCTGATATTTCCAAAGACAGAGGGAGAGAGGGCTGGATTTCCCCAATAAAATGGAAGCTATAGAGTGTTGCTTCAAAGACAGGTGGCTACACCACTGTAGGTACATGAGGATGAGATATTAAGGAAGGAAACAATTCCTCACTCCTAACCCTAACTCAATAGATGAGAATCTGAATCTTTAAATTCCAAATTCCAAATTCCCAAATTCCAATTCCAATTCCAATTCCACATTTCACATTCCACATTCCACATTCCAAATTTCACATTCCACATTCCATTCCAAATTCCAAATTCTCATCTAACATGTATACATGGAATTTGACTATAAATTGTGGGAATGGAGAAATTTAACAGTGTGAGTGAGGAATCAGAATGTGGTGATTGTATGGCAAGCCTTTTTTTTTTGTTTGCTCATAGATAGAAGTCCCTAATTTTGTACACATAAACCTTAGAAGGGTCTGAGTACAAACATATTGACACCACAGTTTTCAAAGTTCTGCCAGTTCCAGGTCCAAAGATGATGCCATAGCGGCCAGTTGATCCTAAAACACACAAGCAGCAGTTCGGGCCCCGAGACACCCAGGCCCCAAATATCAGCAGATGCCAACCTGTCACCCAGGAGGCATGCAAAATTTGGTGCCTCTACCTCAACCAGGAAGTACCAAAAATACCTCCATCTTTTTCCCAACTGCTGACTGCACAAAGGGCCTATGCTGAAATGTACACTATAAAAGGGCAACTGTTTAGGCCCTTAGAAGCCAGAGGTCTGAAATTTTGCACAAACCTACTTGGGCCCTTGCGGCACAGCCCGGTTTTCAAAGTTCTACCAGTTCCAGGTCCAAAGATGATTGCAGTTCGGGCCTCCTGAGATTGCCCAGGGGCCTTCAAAATCTCAGCAGAGCGTCAACCTGTCACCCAGAGGTGGCATGCTAAATTCTGCGGCTCTACCTAAACCAGAAGTACTAAAAATACCTCCATCTTTTTCCCAACTGCTGACTGCACAAAGGGCCCATGCTGAAATTTACACCATAAAGGGCAACTGTTTGGCCCTTAGCAGTTAGAGGTCTGAAATTTTTGCACAAGTTCTCTCCCTGCGGCCCTGGTGGCACAGTGGCTTTCAAAGTTCTACTCAGTTCCAGGTCCAAAGATGATTGCAGTTCGGGCCCCCGAGACACCCAGGGGCCCCAAAATCTCAGCAGAGCGTCAACCTGTCACCCAGGAGGCATAAATTTGGTGGCTCTACTCCTCAACCAGAAGTACCAAAAATACCTCCATCTTTTTCCTAACTGCTGACTGCACAAAGGGCCTATAAGCAAATTTACACTATAAGGGCAATTGGTTCGGCACTGAGATCTTAGGCCCCAAAATCAGCAGAGCGGCCAACCTGTCACCCAGGAGGTGCATGCTAAATTTGGTGGCTCTACCAACCAGAAGTACTAAAAATACCTCCATCTTTTTCCCAACTGCTGACTGCACAAAGGGCCTATGCTGAAATTTACACTATAAAGGGCAACTGTTTGGCCCCTTAGCAGTTAGAGGTCTGGAAATTTTGCACGAGCTCTTCCCTGGGGCCCTGGTGGTACAGCCTGGTTTTCAAAGTTCTGCCTATTACAGGTCCAAAAGATGATGCCAAGAGGCCAGCTGATCCTGAAACCCATTGACAGGTGCAGTTCGTCCTCGAATCCACCTAGGGGCCCTGTGATCTGCAGCACAGTCTCAACCTGGCACCCTGAGGGCGTTTTTTTTTGACTGGAATGGAGAATTTCAGTGTGAAGGCCATAGAAAGCCATCTATGAGAATCTGGAAGCAATTTCAAAGGCTGATACTCTGCAAAGACAGAGGGAGAGAGTGGGCTGAGATTTACCAAAATGGAAGCTTATAGAGTGCTGCTTCAAAGACAGGTGGCTACACCACTGTAGGTACATGAGTATGAGATATTAAGGAAGGAAACACCCCTTACCCTAACCCTATCTCATAGATGAGAATCTGGAATTCCAAATTCCAAATCTAAATCCATCTCCAATTCCAATTCCACATTCCACATTCCAATTTCACATTCCATACTCCAAATTCCAAATTCTCATCTTAACATGTATACATGGAATTTGGAATATAAATTGTGGAATGGAGAAATTTAACAGTGTGAGTGAGGAATTGTAATGTGTGATTGTATGGCAGTCTTTTTTTTTGTTTGCTCATAGATAGAAGTCCCTAATTTTGTACACATAAACCTTAGAAGGGTCTGAGTACAAACATAGTCATGCCTCCTCAAGGTTTTCAAAGTTCTGCCAGTTCCAGGTCCAAAGATGATGCCAGCGGCCAGTTGATCCTGCAAAACACACAAAGGTGCAGTTCGGGGCTCTGAGATAATCTAGGCCCCAAAATAGCAGAGCGTCAACCTGTCACCCAGGAGGTGCATGCAAAATTTGGTGCCTCTATCTCAACCAGAAGTACCAAAATACCTCCATCTTTTTCCCAACTGCTGACTGCACAAAGGGCCTATGCTGAAATTTACACTATAAAGGGCAACTGTTTAGGCCCTAGCAGCTAGAGGTCTGAAATTTTGCACGAGCTCTTCCTGGGGCCCTTGTGGTACAGCCTGGTTTTCAAAGTTCTGCCTGTTACAGGTCCAAAGATGATGCCAGAGGCCAGTTGATCCTGAAACCCAGACAGGTGCAGTTCGTCTCGAACTCACCCAGGGGCCCCAGATTCGCAGCACAGTCTCAACCTGGCACCCTGGAGGTGTATGTTTTTTTGACTGGAATGGAGAATTTCAGTGTGAAGGCCATAGAAAGCCATCTATGAGAATCTGAAGTACTTCAAAGGCTGGGATATTTCAAAGACAGAGTGGAGAGAGTGGCTGATTTCCAATAAAAATGGAAGCTTATAGAGTGCTGCTTCAAAGACAGGTGGCTACACCACTGTAGGTACATGTGAGGATGAGATATTAAGGAAGGAAATACCCCTTACCCTAACCCTAACTCCAATAGATGAGAATCTGGAATTCCAAATTCCAAATTCCAAATTCCAATTCCAATTCCAATTCCACATTCCACATTCCACATTCCAAATTTCACATTCCATGCATTCCACATTCCAAATCTAAATTCTCATCTTAACATGTATACATGGAATTTGGACTATAAATTGTGGAATGGAGAAATTTAACAGTGTGAGTGAGGAATTGTAATGTGGGTGATTGTATGGCAGCCTTTTTTGTTTGCTCATAGATAGAAGTCCCTAATTTTGTACATAAACTTAGAAGGGTCTGAGTACAACATATTGACACTACAAGGTTTTCAGTTCTGCCAGTTCCAGGTCCAAAGATGATGCCAGCGGCCAGTTGATCCTAAAACACATTAAAGGTGCAGTTCGGGCCTCGAGACACCCAGGGGCCCCAAAACAAGAGCGTCAACCTGTCACCCAGAGGTGCATGCAAAAATTTGCGCTTCACCAACCAGAAGTACCAAAAATACCTCCATCTTTTTCCCAACTGCTGACTGCACAAAGGCCTATGTGCTGAAATGTACACTATAAAAGGCAACTGTTTTAGTTCCCTTAGAAGCTAGAGGTCTGAATTTTGCACAAATCCTTACTTGGGGCCTCTGGTGGCACAGCCTCGGTTTTCAAAGTTCTACCAGTTCCAGGTCCAAAGATGATTGCAGTTCGCCCTGAGACACCCAGGGCCCCCAAATCTCAAAGAGCGTCAACCTGTCACCCAGGAGGTGCATGCTAAATTTGGTGGCTCTACCTAAACCAGAAGTACTAAAATACCTCCATCTTTTTCCCAACTGCTGACTGCACAAAGGGCCCATGCTGAAATTTACACCATAAAGGGCAACTGTTTGGCCCCTTAGCAGTTAGAGGTCTGAAATTTTGCACAAGTTCTTCCTCGTGCCCTTGGTGGCACAGGTGCTGCTTTCAAAGTTCTACTACCAGTTCCAGGTCCAAAGATGATTGCAGTTCGGCCCTGGTGACACCCAGGGGCCCCAAAATCTCAGCAGAGCGTCAACCTGTCACCCAGGAGGTGCATGCTAAATTTGGTGGCTCCTACCTAAACCAGAAGTACTAAAAATACCCCATCTTTTTCTCCCAACTGCTGACTGCACAAAGGCCCATGCTGAAATTTACACTACAAAGGGTAACTGTAGGCCCCTTAGCAGTTAGAGGTCTGAAATTTGCACAAGTTCTCCTCGCGGCCCTTGGTGGCACAGTGCGGGCTTTCAAAGTTCTACCAGTTCCAGGTCCAAAGATGATTGCAGTTCGGGTCCCGAGATTACCCAGGGGCCCCAAAATCTCAGCAGAGCGTCAACCCACCCAGGAGGTGCATGCTAAATTTGGTGGTCACCTCAACCAGAAGTACCAAATACCTCCATCTTTTCCCAACTGCTGACTGCAAAGGGCCTATGCTGAAATTTACAATATAAAGGGCAACAGTTCGGGCACTGAGACAATCTAGGGGCCCCAAAATCTCAGCAGAGCGTCAACCTGTCACCCAGGAGGTGCATGCTAAATTTGTGCTCTACCTAAACCAGAAGTACTAAAAATACCTCCATCTTTCTCAACTGCTGACCGCACAAAGGGCCCATGCTGAAGCTTACACCATAAAGGGCAACTGTTTGGGCCCCTTAGCAGTTAGAGGTCTGAAATTTCCTTGCACAAGTTCTTCCCCTGCGGCCCTTTCTCGTGGCACAGTGCGGCTTTCAAAGTTCTACCAGCTCCAGGTCCAAAGATGATTGCAGTTCGGGCCCGCACGCCCAGGGGCCCCAAAATCTCAGCAGAGCGTCAACCTGTCACCCAGGAGGTGCATGCTAAATTTGGTGGCTCTACCTCAACCAGAAGTACCAAAATACCTCCATCTTTTTTTCCCAACTGCTGACTGCAATAAAGGGCCTATGCTGAATGTACACTATAAAGGGCAACTGTTTAGGCCCCTTAGAAGCTAGAGGTCTGGAAATGTTGCACAAACTCTACTTGGGGCCCTTGGTGGCACAGCCCGGTTTTCAAAGTTCTACCAGTTCCTGTCCAAAGATGATTGGCAGTTCTGGGCCCTGAGACACCCAGGGCCCCAAAATCATGAGAGCGTCAACCTGTCACCCGTGAGGTGCATGCTTAAATTTGGTGGCTCTACCTAAACCAGAAGTGACTACAGCAATACCTCCATCTTTTTCTCCCCAACTGCTGACTCTGCACAAAGGGCCCATGCTGAAATTTACAACATAAAGGGCAACTGTGTGGGCTCTTTAGCAGTTAGGAGGTCTGAAATTTGCACACAAGTTCTTCCCTGCGGCCCTTGGTGGCACAGTGCGGCTTTCAAAGTTCCTCACCGTTCCAGGTCCAAAGATGATTGCAGTTCGGGTCCCGAGACACCCAGGGCCCCAAACCAGCAGAGTTGCCAACCTGTCACCCAGGAGGTGCATGCTAAATTTGGTGGCTCTACCTCAACCAGAAGTACCAAAAATACCCTCCATCTTTTCCCAACTGCTGACTGCACAAAGGGCCTATGCTGAAATTTACACTATAAAGGGCAACTGTTTAGGCCCCTTAGCAGCTAGAGGTCTGAAATTTTGCACGCAGCTCTTCCCTGGGGCCCTTGGTGGTACAGCCTGGTTTTCTAAAGTTCTGCCTGTTACAGGTCCAAAGATGATGCCAGAGGCCAGTTGATCCTGAAACCCAGACAGGTGCAGTTCGGGTCCCCGAACCACCCAGGGGCCCCAGATTCGCAGCACAGTCTCAACCCAGCACCCTGAGGTGTATGTTTGACTGAATGGAGTAATTTCAGTGTGAAGGCCATAGAAAGCCATCTATGAGAATCCGGGAAGTACTTCAAAGGCTGATATTTCAAAGACAGAGGGAGAGAGTGGGCTGATTTCCAATAAAAATGGAAGCTTATAGAGTGCTGCTTCAAAGACAGGTGGCTACACCACTGGTGGTACATGTGAGGATGAGATATTAAGGAAGAAATACCTCTTACCCTAACCCTAACCCAATAGATGAGAATCTGGAATTCCAAATTCCAAATTCCAAATTCCAAATTCCAATTCCAATTCCAATTCCACATTCCACATTCCACATTCCACATTCCAAATTTCACATTCCACATTCCACATTCCAAATTCCAAATTCTCATCTTAACATGTATACATGGAATTTGGACTATAAATTGTGGAATGGAGAAATTTAACAGTGTGAGTGAGGAATTGTAATGTGGTGATTGTATGGCAGCCTTTTTGTTTGCTCATGATAGAAGTCCCTAATTTTGTACACATAAACCTTAGAAGGGTCTGAGTACAACATATTGACACCAAGGTTTTCAAAGTTCTGCCAGTTCCAGGTCCAAAGATGATGCCAGCGGCCAGTTGATCCTAAAACACAATAGCAGGCAGTTCTGGGCCTCGAGACACCCAGGGCCCCAAAATATCAGCAGAGCGTCAACTCTGTCACCCAGAGGTGCATGCAAATTTGGGTGCCTCTTACCCTCAACCAGAAGTACCAAAAATTTCCATCTTTTTCCCCAACTGCTGACCGCACAAAGGGCCTATGCTGAAATGTACACTATAAAGGGCAACTGTTTAGCCCCTAGAAGCCAGAGGTCTGAAATTTTGCACAAACTCTTACTTGGCGCCCTTGGTGGCACAGCCCGGTTTTTCAAAGTTCACCAGTTCCAGGTCCAAAGATGATTGCAGTTCGGGCCCTGAGACAGACCCAGGGGCCCCAAAATCTCAGCAGAGCGTCAACCTGTCACCCAGGAGGTGCATGCTAAATTTGGTGGCTCTTACCTAAACCAGAAGTACTAAAAATACCCCATCTTTTTCCCAACTGCTGACTGCACAAAGGGCCCATGCTGAAATTTACACCATAAAGGGCAACTGTTTGGGCTCCTTAGCAGTTAGAGGTCTGAAATTCTTGCACAAGTCTTTCCCTGCGGCCCTTGGTGGCACAGTGCGAAGCTTTCAAAGTTCTACCAGTTCCAGGTCCAAAGATGATTGCAGTTCGGGCTCCTTGAGACACCCAGGGGCCCCAAAATCTCAGCAGAGCGCCAACCTGAGTCACCCAGGAGGTGCATAAATTTGGTGGCTCTACCTAAACCAGAAGTACTAAAAATACCTCCATCTTTTTCCCAACTGCTGACTGCACAAAGGGCCCATGCTGAAATTTACACCATAAAAGGGCAACTGTGTGGCCCCCTGGCAGTTAGGAGGTCTGAAATTTTTGCACAAGTTCTTCTGCGGCCCTGGTGGCACAGTGCGGCTTTCAAAGTTCTACCAGTTCCAGGTCCAAAGATGATTGCAGTTCGGGTCCCGAGACACCCAGGGGCCCCAAAATCTCAGCAGGCCAACCTGTCACCCAGGAGGTGCATGCTAAATTTGGTGGCTCTACCTCAACCAGAAGTACCAAAAATACCTCCATCTTTTTCCCAACTGCTGACTGCACAAAGGGCCTATGCTGAAATTTACACTATAAAGGGCAACAGTTCGGCACTGAGACACCCAGGGGCCCCAAAATCTCAGCAGAGCGTCAACCTGTCACCCAGGAGGTGCATGCTAAATTTGTGGCTCTACCTAAACCAGAAGTACTAAAAATACCTCCATCTTTTTTTCCCAACTGCTGACTGCACAAAGGGCCCATGCTGAAATTTACACCATAAAGGGCAACTGTTTGGGCCCCTTAGCAGTTAGGAGGTCTGAACAGACAAGTTCTTCCTGCGCCCTGCAGGCACAGTGCGGCTTTCAAAGTTCTACCAGTTCCAGGTCCAAAGATGAGCTGCAGTTCGGCCCCGAGACACCCAGGGCCCCAAAATCTCAGCAGAGCTGCCAACCTGTCACCCAGAGGTGCATGCTAAATTTGGTGGCTCTACTCCTCAACCAGCTTATTCAAAAATAATTTCCATCTTTTCCCAACTGCTGATCACAAAGGGCCTATGCTGAAATGTACACTATAAAGGGCAACTGTTTAGGCCCTTTAGAAGCAGAGGTCTGAAATTTTGCACAAACTCTTACTTGGGGCCCTTGGTGGCACAGCTCCGGTTTTCAAAGTTCTACCAGTTCCAGGTCCAAAGATGATTGCAGTTCGGGCCCTGAGACACCCAGGGGCCTGCACCAGCAGAGCGTCAACCTGTCACCCAGGAGGTGCATAAATTTGGTGGCTCTACTCTAACCAGAAGTACTAAAAATACCTCCATCTTTTCTCCCAACTGCTGACTGCACACAAAGGGCCCATGCTGAAATTTACACCATAAAGGGCAACTGTGTGGGCCCCTTAGCAGTTAGAGGTCTGAAATTTTGCACAAGTTCTTCTCCCTGCGGCCCTTGGTGGCACAGCGTGAGCTTTCAAAGTTCTACCAGTTCCAGGTCCAAAGATGATTGCAGTTCGGGTCCCGAGACACCCAGGGGCTCCCAAAATCTCAGCAGAGCTGTCAACCTGTCACCCAGGAGGTGCATGCTAAATTTGGTGGCTCTACCTCAACCAGAGTACCAAAAATACCATCTTTTCCCAACTGCTGACTGCACAAAGGGCCTATGCTGAAATTTACACTATAAGCAACAGTTCGGGCACTGAGACACCCAGGGGCCCCAAAATCTCAGCAGAGCGTCAACCTGTCACCCAGAGGTGCATGCTAAATTTGGTGCCTCTACCTCAACCAAAGTACTAAAAATAATTTCCATCTTTTTCCAACTGCTGACTGCACAAAGGGCCTATGCTGAAATTTACACTATAAAGGGCAACTGTCAGCCTCCCTTAGCAAAGTTAGGAGGTCTGAAATTTTGCACGAGCTCTTCCCCTGGGGCCCTTGTACAGCCTGGTTTTCAAAGTTCTGCCTATTACAGGGTCCAAAGACAGCCAGGGAGGCCAGTTGATCCTGAAACCCACACAGGTGCAGTTCGGTCCCGAACCACCCAGGGGCCCCAGATCTCTGAGCACAGTCTCAACCTGGCACCCTTGGAGGTGGTTTTTTGACTGAATGGGAGAATTTCAGTGTGAAGGCCATAGAAAGCCATCTATGAGAATCTGGAAGTACTTCAAAGGCTGATATATTTCAAGACAGAGGAGAGAGTGGGCTGATTTCCAATAAAATGGAAGCTTATAGAGTGCTGTTTTCTCAAAGACAGGTGGCTACACCACTGTAGGTACATGTGAGTATAGGATATTAATGAAGCCAGCACTTACTCCTAACCTTAACCCTATAGACAGAATCTGGAATTCCAAATTCCAAATTCCAAATTCCAATTCCAATTCCACTCATTATTCTTACATTCTAAAATTTCACATTCCACATTCCAAATTCCAAATTCTCATCTTAACATGTATACATGGAATTTGGAATATAAATTGTGGAATGGAGAAATTTAACAGTGTGAGTGAGAATTGTAATGTGGTGATTGTATGGCAGCCTTTTTTTTGTTTGCTCATAGATAGAAGTCCCTAATTTTGTACACATAAACCTTAGAAGGGTCTGAGTACAAATATATTGACACCAAGGTTTTCAAAGTTCTGCCAGTTCCAGGTCCAAAGATGATGCCAGCGGCCAGTTGATCCTAAAAACACACAAAGGTGCAGTTCGGGCCCCGAGACACCCAGGGGCCCCAAAATATCAGCAGAGCGTCAACCTGTCACCCAGAGGTGCATGCAAAATTTGGTGCCTCTATCTCAACCAGAAGTACCAAAAATACTCTCCATCTTTTTCCCAACTGCTGACTGCACAAAGGCCTATGCTGAAATTTACACTATAAAGGGCAACTGTTTAGGCCCCTTAGCAGCTAGAGGTCTGAAATCTTGCACGAGCCTTTCCCGGGGCCCTTGGTACAGCCTGGTTTTCAAAGTTCTGCCTGTTACAGGTCCAAAGATGATGCCAGAGGTCAGTTGATCCTGAAACCCAGACAGGCAGTTCGTCCCCGAATCCACCCAGGGGCCCCAGATCTGCAGCACAGTTCAACCTGGCACCCTGGAGGTGTATGTTTTTTGACTGAATGGAGAATTTCAGTGTGAAGGCCACAGAGCCATCTATGAGAATCTGGAAGTACTTCAAAGGCTGATATTTCAAAGACAGAGGGAGAGAGTGGCTGGATTTCCCAATAAAAATGGAAGCTTATAGAGTGCTGCTTCAAAGACAGGTGGCTACACCCACTGTAGGCACATGTGAGGATGAGATATTAAGGAAGGAAATACCCTTACCCTAACCTCTATAGATGAGAATCTGGAATTCCAAATTCCAAATTCCAAATTCCAAATTCCAATTCCAATTCCAATTCACATTCCACATTCCATTATTCCACATTCCAAATTTCACATTCCACATTCCAAATTCCAATCTCATCTAACATGTATACATGGAATTTGGACTATAAATTGTGGAATGGAGAAATTTAATAGTGTGAGTGAGGAATTGTAATGTGGTGATTGTATGGCAGCCTTTTTTGTTTGCTCATAGATAGAAGTCCCTAATTTGCACACATAAACCTTGAAGGGTCTGAGTACAAACATATTGACAATTCAAGGTTTTCAAAGTTCTGCCAGTTCCAGGTCCAAAGATGATGCCAGCGGCCAGTTGATCCTAAACACACAAAGGTGCAGCCTGGGCCCCGAGACACCCAGGGGCCCCAAAATATCAGCAGAGCGTCAACCTGTCACCCAGGAGGTGCATGCAAAATTTGGTGCCTCTACCTCAACCAGAAGTACCAAAAATACTCCATCTTTTTTTCCTAACCAAGTGACTGCACAAAGGGCTATGCTGAAATGTACACTATAAAGGGCAACTGTTTAGGCCCCTTAGCTAGAGGTCTGAAAATTTTGCACAAACTCTTACTTGGGGCCCTGGTATGTGCCCGGGTTTTCAAAGTTCTACCAGTTCCAGGTCCAAAGATGATTGCAGTTCGGCCCTGAGACACCCAGGGGCCCCAAACTAAGCAGAGCGTCAACCTGCTCACCCAGGAGGCATGCTAAATTTGGTGGCTCTACCTAAACCAGAAGTACTAAAAATACCCCATCTTTTTCCCAACTGCTGACTGCACAAAGGGCCCATACAAATTTACACCATAAAGGGCAACTGTTTGGGCCCCTTAGCAGTTAGAGGTCTGAAATTTTGCACAAGTTCTTTCCCTGCGGCCCTTGGTGGCACAGTGCGGTTTTCAAAGTTCTACCAGTTCCAGGTCCAAAGATGATTGCAGTTCGGGCTCCTGAGACACCCAGGCCCCAAAATTCAGCAGAGCGTTAACCTGTCACCCAGAAGGTGCATGTAAAATTTGGTGCCTCTATCTCAACCAAAAGTACCAAAAATACCTCCATCTTTTCCCAACCGCTGACTGCACAAAGGGCCTATGCTGAAATTTACACTATAAAAGGGCAACAGTTCGGCCCTGAGACACCCAGGGGCCCCAAAATCTCAGCAGAGCGTCAACCTGTCACCCAGGAGGTGCATGCTAAATTTGGTGGCTCTACCTAAACCAGAAGTACTAAAATACCTCCATCTTTTCCCAACTGCTGACTGCACAAAGGGCCCATGCTGAAATTTACACCATAAAAGGGCAACTGTTTGGGCCCCTTAGCAGTTAGAGGTCTGAAATTTTGCACAAGTTCTTCCCTGCGGCTCCTTGGTGGCACAGTGCGGCTTTTCAGTTCTACCAGTTCCAGGTCCAAAGATGATTGCAGTTCGGGCCCCGAGACACCCAGGGCCCCAAAATCTCAGCAGAGCGTCAACCTGTCACCCAGGAGGTGCATAAATTTGGTATTCTACCCTCAACCAGAAGTACCAAAATACCTCCATCTTTTCCCAACTGCTGACTGCACAAAGGGCCTATGTTGAAATTTACACTATAAAGGGCAACAGTTCGGGCACTGAGACACCCAGGGGCCCCAGCTAAAATTCAGCAGAGCGTCAACCTGTCACCCAGGAGGTGCATGCTAAATTTGTGGCTCTACCTCAACCAGAAGTACTAAAAATACCTCTCCATCTTTTCCAACTGCTGACTGCACAAAGGGCCTATGCTGAAATTTACACTATAAAGGGCAACTGTTTGGGCCAGTTAGCAGTTAGAGGTCTGACATTTTGCACGAGCTCTTCCCTGGGGCCTCCTGGTGAAACAGCCCGTTTTCAAAGTTCTACCAGTTCCAGGTCCAAAGATGATTGCGCTTCTGGGCTCCTGAGACACCCAGGGGCCCCAAAATCTCAGCAGAGCTGCTAACCTGTCACCCAGAAGGTGCATGCAAATTTGGTGCCTCTATCTCAACCAGAAGTACCAAAAATACCCATCTTTTTCCCCAACTGCTGACTGCACAAAGGGCCTATGCTGAAATTTACACTATAAAGGGCAACTGTTTAGGCCCCTTAGCAGCTAGAGGTCTGGAAATTTGCACGAGCTCTTCCTGGGGCCCTTGGTGGTACAGCCTGGTTTTCAGTTCTGCCTGTTACAGGTCCAAAGATGATGCCAGAGGCCAGTTGATCCTGAAACCCAGACAGGTGCAGTTCGGTCCCCGAACCACCCAGGGGCCCCAGACTGAGCATTGTGTCTCAACCTGGCACCCTGGAGGTGTATGTTTTTTTGACTGAATGAGAATTTCAGTGTGAAGGCCATAGAAAGCCATCTATGAGAATCTGGAAGTACTTCAAAGGCTGACATTTCAAAGACAGAGGGAGAGAGTGGGCTGATTTCCAATAAAAATGGAAGCTTATAGAGGTTGCTTCAAAGACAGGTGGCTACACCACTGTAGGTACATGAGGATGAGATATTAAGGAAGGAAATAATTCCTTACCTCTAACCCTATAGATGAGAATCTGGAATTCCAAATTCCAAATTCCAAATTCCAATTCCAATTCCAATTCCAATTCCACATTCCACATTCCACATTCCAAATTTCACATTCCACATTCCAAATTCCAAATTCTCATCCCAACATGTACATGGAATTGGACTAAATTGTGAATGGAGAAATTTGAACAGTGTGAGTGAGGAATTGTAATGTGGTGATTGTATGGCAGCTCTTTTTTTGTTTGCTCATAGATAGAAGTCCCTAATTTTGTACACATAAACCTTAGAAGGGTCTGAGTACAACATATTGACACCAAGATTTCAAAGTTCTGCCAGTTCCAGGTCCAAAGATGATGCCAGCGGCCAGTTGATCCTAAAAAAACACACAAAGGTGCAGGTAGTTCGGGCTCCTGGGAGACACCCAGGGGCCCTCCCAAAAATATCAGCAGAGCGTCAACCTGTCACCCAGGAGGTGCATGCAAAATTTGTGGCTCTATCTCAACCAGAAGTACCAAAAATACTTCCATCTTTTTCCCAACTGCTGACTGCACAAAGGGCCTATGCTGAAATTTACACTAGAAAGGGCAACTGTTTGGGCCCCTTAGTTAGAGTCTGAAATTTGCACGAGCTCTTCCCCTGGGGCCCTTGGTGGTACAGCCTGTTTTCAAAGTTCTGCCTGTTACAGGTCCAGCATGATGCCAGAGGCCAGTTGATCCTGAAACCCACACAGGTGCAAAGCTCCGTCCTCAACCACCCAGGGGCCCCAGATTCGCAGCACAGTCTCAACCTGGCACCCTGGAGGTGTATGTTTGACTGAATGGGAGAATTTCAGTGTGAAGGCCAGAAAGCCATCTATGAATCTGGGAAGTACTTTCAAAGGCTGATATTTCAAAGACAGAGGGAGAGAGTGGGCTGATTTCCAATAAAAATGGAAGCTTATAGAGTGCTGCTTCAAAGACAGGTGGCTAAGCACCACTGTAGGTACATGTGAGGATGAGATATTAAGGAAGGAACAATTCTTTACCCTAACTCCTGACCCTATAGATGAGAATCTGGAATTCCAAATTCCAAATCTAAATTCCAAATTCCTAATTCCAATTCCACATTCCACATTTCACATTCCAAATTTCACATCTCCATTACTCCAAATTCCAAATTCTCATCTTAACATGTATACATGGAATTTGGACTATAAATTGTGGAATGGAGAAATTTAACAGTGTGAGTGAGGAATTGTAATGTGGGTGATTGTATGGCAGCCTTTTTTGTTTGCTCATATTAGAAGTCCCTAATTTTGTACACATAAACCTTTTTAGAAGGGTCTGAGTACAAACATACTTGCACATTGCTCAAAGTTCTGCCAGTTCCAGGTCCAAAGATAATGCCAGCGGCCAGTTGATCCTAAAACACACAAAAGGTGCAGTTCGGGCCCCGAGACACCAGGGCCCTGGCCAATATCAGCAGAGCGTGGGCCAACCTGTCACCCAGGGAGGTGCATGCAAAATTTTGGTGCCTCTACTCCCAACCAGAAGCGCCCGGTGAATACCTCCATCTTTTCCCAACTGCTGACTGCACAAAGGGCCTATGCTGAAATGTACACTATAAAGGGCAACTGTTTAGGCCTCCTTAGAAGCTAGAGGTCTGAAATTTTGCACAAACTCTACTTGGGGCCCTGGTGCACAGCCCGGTTTTCAAAGTTCTACCAGTTCCAGGTCCAAAGATTGCAGTTCGGGCCCTGAGACACCAGGCCCCAAAATCTCAGCACAGTCAACCTGTCACCCAGGAGGTGCATGCTAAATTTGGTGGCTCTACCTTAACCAGAAGTACTAAAAATACCTCCATCTTTTTCCCAACTGCTGACTGCAATGGGCCCATGCTGAAATTTACACCATAGCGGCAACTGTTTGGGGCCTCCTAGCAGTTAGAGGTCTGAATTTGCACAAGTTCTTCCCTGCGCCCTTGGTGGCACAGTGCGGCTTTCAAAGTTCTACCAGTTCCAGGTCCAAAGATGATTGCAGTTCGGGCCCCGAGACACCCAGGGGCCCTAAAATCCAGCAGAGTGTCAACCTGTCACCCAGGAGGTGCATGCTAAATTTGGTGGCTCTACCTCAACCAGAAGTACCAAAAATAATTTCCATCTTTTTCCCAACTGCTGACTGCACAAAGGGCCTATGCTGAAATTTACACTATAAAGGGCAACAGTTCTGGGCACTGAGACACCCAGGGCCCCAAAATCTCAGCAGAGCGTCAACCTGTCACCCAGGAGGTGCATGCTAAATTTGCGGGTTTCACCTCAACCAGAAGTACTAAAAATACCTCCATCTTTTTCCCAACTGCTGACTGCACAAAGGGCCTATGCTGAAATTTACACCATAAAAGGGTAACTGTTTGGGCCAGTTAGCAGTTAGAGGTCTGACATTTTGCACGAGCTCTTCCCTGGGGCTCCCAGAAACAGCCCGCTTTCAAAGTTCACCAGTTCAGGTCCAAAGATGATTGCAAAGCTTCTGCCCTGGAGACACCCAGGGGCCCCAAAATCTCAGCAGAGCGTTAACCTGTCACCCAGAAGGTGCATGCAAAATTTGGTGCCTCTATCTCAACCAGAAGTGCCTGCAAAAATACTCCATCTTTTCCCAACTGCTGACTGCACAAAGGGCCTATGCTGAAATTTACACCTTATAAAGGGCAACAGTTCGGGCCCTGAGACACCCAGGGGCCCCAAAATATCAGCAGAGCGGGTCAAACTGTCACCCAGGAGGTGCATGCAAAATTTGGTGCCTCTATCTCAACCAGAAGCACCAAAAATACCTCCATCTTTTCCCAACTGCTGACTGCACAAAGGGCCTATGCTGAATTTACACTATGGGGCAACTGTTTAGGCCCCTTAGCAGCTAGAGGTCTGAAATTTTGCACGAGCTCTTCCCCTGGGGCCCTGGTGGTACAGCCTGGTTTTCAAAGTTCTGCCTGTTACAGGTCCAAAGATGATGCCAGAGGCCATTGATCCTGAACCTAGACAGGCAGTTCGGTCTCCTCAACCACTCCAGGGGCCCCCAGATTCACAGCACAGTCTCAATCTGGCACCCTGAGGTGTATGTTTTTTTTTGACTGAATGGACACTTCCCCAGTGTGAAGGCTATAGAAAGCCATCTATGAGAATCTGGCACTTCAAAGGCTGATATTTCAAAGATGAGGGAGAGAGTGGGGCTGATTTCCAATAAAAATGGAAAGCTTAGAGTGTGTTGCTTTCAAAGACAGGTGGCTACACCACTGTAGGTACATGAGGATGGTATATTAAGGAAGGAAATACCTTTACTCCTAACTTTATAGATGAGAATCTGGAATTCCAAATTCCAAATCTCCAAATTCCACCCCAATCTCCATCACCCCACATTCCACATTCCACATTCCACATTCCACTCACATTCCACATTCCCAAATTCCAAATTCTCATCTTAACATGCTACATGGAATTTGGACTATAAATTGTGGAATGGAGAAATTTAACAGTGTGGAGTGAGGAATTGTAATGTGGTGATTGTATGGCAGCCTTTTTTGCTTGCTCATAGATAGAAGTCCCTACCTTGTACACATAAACCTTAGAAGGGTCTGAGTACAACATATTGACAATTCAAGGTTTTAAAGTTCTGCCAGTTCCAGGTCCAAAGATGATGCCATGCCAGTTGATCCTAAAACACACAAAGGTGCAGTTCGGGCCCCGAGACACCCAGGGGCCCCAAATATCAGCAGAGCTGCCAACCTGTCACCCAGGAGGTGCATGCAAAATTTGGTGCCTCTACCTCAACCAGAAGTACCAAAAATACCTCCATCTTTTTCTCTCAACTGCTGACTGCACAAAGGGCCTAAGCTGAAATTTACACTATAAAGGGCAACTGTTTGGGCCCCTTAGCAGTTAGAGGTCTGAAATTTCAGTAATGAGCTCTTCCTGGGCCTTGGTGTACAGCCTGGTTTTCAAAGTTCTGCCTGTTACAGTCCAAAGATGATGCCAGAGGCCAGTTGATCCTGAAACCCACACAGGTGCAGTTCGTCTCGAACCACCCAGGGGCCCCAGATTCGCAGCACAGTCTCAACCTGGCACCCTGGAGGTGTATAAGTGTTTTTTTGACTGAATGGAGAATTTCAGTGTGAAGGCCATAGAAAGCCATCTATGAGAATCTGAAGTACTTCAAAGGCTGATATTTCAAAGACAGAGGGAGAGAGTGGCTGATTTCCAATAAAATGGGAAGTTTATAGAGTGCTGCTTCAAAGACAGGTGGCTACACACTGTAGGTACATGTGAGGATGAGATATTAAGGGAAGGAAATAATTCCTTACCCTAACCCTAACCCTATAGATGAGAATCTGGAATTCCAAATTCCAAATTCCAAATTCCAATTCCAATTCCACATTCCACATCTCCACATTCTGAATTTCACATTCCACATTCCAAATTCTGCAAATTCTCATCTAACATGTATACATGGAATTTGGACTATAAATTGTGGAATGGAGAAATTTAACAGTGTGAGTGAGGAATTGTAATGTGGTGATTGTATGGCAGCCTTTTTTGTTTGCTCATAGATAGAAGTCCCTAATTTTGTACACATAAACCTTAGAAGGGTCTGAGTACAACATATTGACACCAAGGTTTTCAAAGTTCTGCCAGTTCCAGGTCCAAAGATGATGCCAGCGGCCAGTTGATCCTAAAACACACAAAGGTGCAGTTCGGGCCCTGAGACACCCAGGGGCCCCAAAATATCAGCAGAGCGTCAACCTGTCACCCAGGAGGCATGCAAAATGGTGCCTCTACCTCAACCAGAAGCACCAAAAATACCTCCATCTTTTTCCCAACTGCTGACTGCACAAAGGGCCTATGCTGAAATGTACACTATGGGGCAAGGGCGGGGGAACTGTTTAGGCCCTTAGAAGCTAGAGGTCTGAAATTTTGCACAAACTCTTACTTTTGGGGGCCCCTTGCACAGCCTGGTTCAAAGTTCTACCAGTTCCAGGTCCAAAGATGATTGCAGTTCGGGCCCTGAGACACCCAGGGGCCCAAAATCTCAGCAGAGCGTCAACCTGTCACCCAGGAGGTGCATAAATTTGGTGGCTCTACCTAAACCAGAAGTACTAAAAATACCTCCATCTTTTTTTCCCCAACTGCTGACTGCACAAAGGGCCCATGCTGAAATTTACACCATAAAGGGCAACTGTTTGGGCCCCTTAGCAGTTAGAGGTCTGAAATTTTGCACTAGTTTTTCCTCATGCCCTTGGTGGCACAGTCCGGCTTTCAAAGTTCTACCAGTTCCAGGTCCAAAGATGCCAGGAAGTTCGGGCCCCGAGACACCCAGGGCCCCAAAATCTCAGCAGAGCGCCAACCTGTCACCCAGGAGGTGCATGCAAAATTTGGTGCCTCTTATCTCAACCAGAAGTACCAAAATACCTCCATCTTTTTCCCAACTGCTGAATGCACAAAGGGCCTATGCTGAAATTTACACTATAAAGGGCAACAGTTCGGGCCCTGAGACACCCAGGGGCCCTGCAAAATCTCAGCAGAGCGTCAACCTGTCACCCAGGAGGTGCATGCTAAATTTGGTGGCTCTACCTCTAACCAGAAGTACCAAAAATACCTCCATCTTTTTCCCCAACTGCTGACTGCACAAAGGGCCTATGCTGAAATTTACACTATAAAAGGGCAACAGTTCGGGCCCTGAGACAATCTAGGCCCCAAAATCTCAGCAGAGCGTCAACCTGTCACCCAGGAGGTGCATAAATTTGGTGGCTCTACCTAAAACCAGAAGTACTAAAATACCTCCATCTTTTTCCCAACTGCGACTGCACAAAGGGCCTATGCTGAATTATGACTCATAAAAGGGCAACTGTTTGGGCTCCTTAGCAGTTAGAGGTCTGAAATTTTGCACAAGCCTTCCCTGCGGCCCTTGGGTGGCACAGTGCGGCTTAAAGTTCTAGCCAGTTCCAGGTCCAAAGAGATGATTGCAGTTCGGGCCCCGAGACACCCAGGGGCCTCTAAAATCTCAGCAGAGCGTCAACCTGTCACCCAGGAGGTGCATGCTAAATTTGGTGGCTCTACCTCAACCAGAAGTACCAAAAAATACCTCCATCTTTTCCCAACTGCTGACTGCACAAAGGGCCTATGCTGAAATTTACACTCATAAAGGGCACAGTTCGGGCCCTGAGACACCCAGGGGCCCCAAAATCTCAGCAGAGCCGGCCAACCTGTCACCCAGGAGGCATGCTAAATCTGGTGGCTCTACCTCAACCAGAAGTACCAAAAATACCTCCATCTTTTCCCAACTGCTGACTGCACAAAGGGCCTATGCCGAAATTTACACTATAAAGGGCAACAGTTCGGGGCCCAGAGACACCCAGGGGCCCCAAAATCCTCAGGGAAGAGCGGTCAACCTGTCACCCAGAGGTATGCTAAATTTGGTGGCTCTACCTAAACCAGAAGTACTAAAAATACCTCCATCTTTTTTCCCAACTGCTGACTGCACAAAGGGCCCATGCTGAAATTTACACCATAAAGGGCAACTGTTTGGGCCTCTCTTAGCAGTTAGAGGTCTGAAATTTTGCACAAGTTCTTCCTGCGGCCCTTGGTGGCACAGTGCGGCTTTCAAAGTTC